>NC_081405.1:395818972-396118972 GCF_030272615.1 Cryptomeria japonica
CAAGCTTCAAAATGAGGTTCTAAGAGCACGATGTGCACCAAAATCAGATTTTGACGCTATTGAATCTAGAATCAAGACTTGCATCTTGAAACCTTGTTGTTACCGACTCTAGAATTGGTACTTGTATCTTGAAACCTTGGTGTTCCTCCAAACACTATTTTTTATGCTCTAGAAATGAGGCTTTTGAGGCACAACCTCCGAAATGAGGTTCTAAGAACACCATGTTTGTGAAAGTCGTGTTTTGACGCTATCAGCTTGAGAATTGGGACTTCTGTCTTGAAACCTTGTTGTGCCTTTAAACATTAATTTTGATGTTTTGAAACTGGAGCTTTCGAGCCACACGCTCTGAAATGAGACTCTAAGAGCATGATGTGCATCAAAATTTTCACACTACAGGCTCTAGAATAGGGACTTGCATCTTGAAAGTTTGTTTTGCCTCCAAACACCAATTTTGATAATTTGAAACAAAAATTTTTGAGGCATAAGCTCCAAAAAAAGGTTTTAATCTTCCAAACATCGATTTTGATGCTCCAAAACTGGGGCTTTTGAGCCACAATTTCTATAACCAAGTTCTAAGAGCACAATGTAAAACAAAATTTAATTCTGATGATACTGGCTCTAGAATTAGGGCCTGCATCTTGAAACCTTGTTGTGTCTCAAAACATTGATTTTGATGCTCTAAAACTAGGGCTTCTAAGGTTTAAGCTTCGAAATAAGGTTCTAAGAGCACGATGTGAGCCAAGCTCAAATTTTGACGCTATTGACTCTAAAATTGGGACTTGCATCTTCAAACGTTGTTGTGCCTCCAAACATTGATTTTGATGCTCCAAAACTGGGTCTTTCGAAGCACAAGCTCCAAAATGAGCTTCTAAGAGAATGATGTGCATCTAAATGGAATTTTGATGCTACAGACTCCGGAATAGGGACTTGCTTCTTGAAACCTTGTTGTGCCTAAAAACATTGATTTTAATGTTAAAAAATCAGGGCTTTCAAGGCACGAGCTCCAAAATGAGGTTCTAAGAATACAATGTACATCGAAATTGCATTTTGACGCTACCGACTCTAGAATTGGGACTTGTGTCTTGAAACCTTGTTGTTCCTCCAAACACTAATTTTTCTGATCCAAAAATGAGGCTTTTGAGGCACAACCTCTAAAATGAGGTTCTGAGAACACCATGTTTGTCAAAATCGTGTTTTGACGCTATCAGCTTGAGAATCATGACTTGTGTTTTGAAACCTTGTTGTGCTTTTAAACATTGATTTTGATGTTTTCAAACTTGAGCTTTTGAGCCACACGCTCTGAAACGAGGTTCCAAGAGCATGATGTGCATCAAAATCACGTTTTGACACTACAAGCTCCGGAATAGGGACTTGCGTCTTGAAAGCTTGGTGTGCCTCCAAACACCAATTTCGATGCTTCAAAACCAAAGATTTTGAGGCATAAACTCCAAATCAAGGTTCTAGGAGTACGATGTGCGTCAAAATCAAATATTAACCCTACTAGCTCCAGAATTAGGACTTGCATCTTGAACCCTTGTTGTGCCTCTAATCATCGATTTTGATGGTCCAAAACTAGGGCTTTTGAGGCACAATTTCTAAAACACGGTTTGAAGAGCACAATGTGCATCAAAATTGAATTTTGATGCGACTAGCTCTAGAATCGGGGATCGCATCTTGAAACCTTGTTGTGCCTCAAAACACTGATTTTGATGCTAAAAAACTGGGGCTTTCGAGGTACAAGCTTTGAAATGAGGTTCTAAGAGCACGATGTGCACCAAAAGCAGATTTTGACGCTATTGACTCTATAATCAAGACTTGCATTTTGAAACCTTGTTGTGCCACCAAACATTGATTTTGATGCTCCAAAATTGTGTCTTTTGAGGCACAATCTCCTAAATAAGCTTCTAAGAGAATGATATGCGTCAAAATGGAATCTTAACGCTACACGCTCCGGAATAGGGACTTGCTTCTTGAAACCTTGTTGTCCCTCAAAACATTGATTTTGATACTACTGGCTTTAGAATTGGGGATTGCACCTTGAAACCTTGTTTTGTCTCAAAACACTGGTTTTGATGCTCAGAAACCGGGGCTTTCTAGGCACAAGCTCCGAAATGAGGTTGTAAGAGCACGATGTGCACCAAATCAAATTTTTACGCTACTGACTCTAGAATTGGAACTTGAATCTTGAAACCTTGTTGTGCCTCCAAATATTGATTTTGATGCTCCAAAACTGGGTCTTTTGAGGCACAAGCTCAGAAATGAGTTCTCAGAGAATGATGTGCATCAAAATGGAATTTTGACGCTATAGGCTCTGGAATAGGCACTTTCTTTTTGAAACCTTGTTGTGCCTCAAAACATTGATTTTGATGTTCCAAAATCAGGGCTTTCAAGGCACAAGCTCTGAAATGAGGTTCTGAGAGCATGATGTACATCAAAATTGCATTTTGACGCTACCGACATTAAAATTATTGTTTTGGGGCACAACAACATTTCAAGAAGCAAGTCCCTATTGTGGAGCCTGTAGCGTCAAAATTCCATTTTGATGCACATCGTGCTCTTAGAACCTCATTTTGGCGCACATCGTGCTCTTAGAACCTCATTTGGAAGCTTGTCTCTCGAAAGCCCCGGCTTGCGAGCATCAAAATTAGTTTTTTGAGGCACAAAAAGGTTTTAAGGTTTCAAGACACAAGTCCGGATTCTCAAGCTGATAGTGTCAAAATTAGTGGCCATTAGCATCAAAATTTAGTTTCAATGCACATTGTGCTCTTAGAAACCTATTATAGAAATTGTGCCTCAAAAGCCCCAGTTTTGGAGCATCAAAATCGATGTTTGGAGGCACAACAAGGTTTCAAGATGCAAGTCCTGATTTCGGAGCTTGTAGTGTCCAAATGTAATTTTGATGCACATCGTGCTCTTAGAACCTCGTTTTGGAGCCGTGTGGCTGAAAAGCTCCAGTTTCAAAACATCAAAATCAATGTTTAAAGGCACAACAAGGTTTCAAGACACAAGTCCCTATTCTCAAGTTGATAGCGTCAAAACTTGATTTTTGAAAAACATGGTGTTCTTAGAACCCAATTTCAGAGGTTGTGCCTCAAAAGCCTCATTTTTGGAGCATTAAATTAGTGTTTGGAGGCACAACAAGGTTTCAAGACACAAATCCCAATTCTAGAGTTAGTAGCGTCAAAATGCAATTTTGATGTACATCGTATTCTTAGAACGTCATTTCAGAGCTTGTGCCTTGAAAGCCCTGATTTGGGAACATCAAAATCAATGTTTTCAGGCACAACAAGGTTTCAAGAAGCAAGTCCTGATTCTGGAGCCGGTAGCGTCAAAGTTTGATTTTGATGGACATCATGCTCTTAGAACCTTGTTTTGGAGCTTATGCGTCAAAATTTTTGGTTTTGAAGCATCAAAATTGGTGTTTGGAGGCACAACAAGCTTTCAAGATGCAAGTCCCTATTCCAGAGTCTATAACATCAAAACATAATTTTGATATCATGCTCTTAGAACCTCATTTCAGAGATTGTGCCTTGAAAAGACCCAGTTTTGGAGCATCAAAATCAATGTTTGGAGGCACAACAAGATTTCAAGATGCAAGTCCTGATTCTGGAGCCGATAGCGTCAAAATTTGATTTTGATGCACATCGTGCTCGTAGAACCTTGTTTTGGAGATTATGCCTCAAAATCTTTGGTTCTGAAGCATCCAAATTGGTGTTTGGAGGCACAACAAGCTTCCAAGACACAAGTCTCTTTAATGGAGCCTGTAGTGTCAAAACGTGATTTTGATGCACTTCGTGCTCTTAAAACCTCGTTTCGAAGCGTGTGCCTGGAAAGCTCCATTTTTGAAACATCAAAATCAATTTTTAAAGGCACAACAAGGTTTCAAGACACACATCCTGATTCTCAAGCTGATAGCGTCAAAACACAATTTTGATAAACATGGTGTTCTTGGAACCTCATTCTGGAGGTTGTGCCTTAAAAGGCTCATTTTTGGAGCATAACAATTAGTGTTTGGAGGCACAATAAGGTTTCAAGACACAAATCCCAATTCCAGAGTTGGTAGCGTCAAAACACAATTTTTATGTACATCGTGCTCTTAGATCCTCATTTCGGAGCTTGTGCCTTCAAAGCGCTGATTTTGCAACATCAAAATCAATGTTTTGGGGCACAACAATGTTTCAAGAAGCAAGTCCCTATTCCGGAGCATGTAGCGTGAAAATTCCATTTTGATGCACATCATTCTCTTAGAAGTTTATTTCAGAGCTTGTGCCTCCAAAGACCCAGTTTTGGAGCATCAAAATCAATCTTTGGAGGCACAATAAGGTTTCAAGATGCAAGTCCCGATTCTAGAGTCAATAGCGCCAAAATATGATTTTGGCGCACATAGTGCGCTTAGAACCTCATTTTGAACCTTGAAACTCAAAAACCCCGGTTTCGAAGCATCAAAATCAGTGTTTTGAGGCACAAGAATGTTTCAAGATGCATCATTGATTCTAGAGCCAGTACCATCAAAATTTAATTTTGATGCACATTGTGCTCTTAGAACGTTGTTTTAGAATTTGTGTCTCAAAAGCCCCAGTTTTGGAGCATCAAAATCGAAGTTTGAAAGTACAACAAGCTTTCAAGATGCAAGTCCCTATTCTGGAGCCTCTAGTGTCAAAACGTGATTTTGATGCACATCGTGCTCTTAAAACCTTGTTTCGAAGCGTAATATCAAAATCAATGTTTAACGACACAACAAGGTTTCAAGACACAAGTCTAGATTCTCAAGCTGATAGCGTCAAAATTAGTGTTTGGAGGCAGAAACAAGTTTTTAGAAGCAAGTCCCTATTTTGACGACATCATTCTCTTAGAAGCTCCTTTTGGAGCATCAAAATCAATTTTTGGAGGCACAACAAGGTTTCAATATACAAGTCCCGATTATAGAGTGAATAGCGTCAAAATTTGATTTTGGCACACATCATGCTCTTATAACCTCATTTTGAAGCTTAAGCCTCAAAAGCCCCAATTTCGGAGCACAAAAATCAGTATTATGAGGCACAACAAGGTTTCAAGATATAGGCCCTGATTCTAGAGCCAATAGCATCAAAATTTAGTTTTAATGCACATTGTGCTCTTAGAAACCTGTTATAGAAATTGTGCCTCAAAAGCCCCAGTTTTGGAGCATCAAAATCGATGTTTGGAGGCACAATAAGGTTTCAAGATGCAAGTCCTGATTCCGGAGCTTGTAGTGTCAAAATGTAATTTTGATGCACATCATGCTCTTAGAACCTCGTTTCGGAGCCGTGTGGCTGAAAAGCTCCAATTTCAGAACATCAAAATCAATGTTTAAAGGCACAACAAGGTTTCGAGACACAAGTCCCTATTCTCAAGCTGATAGCATCAAAACTTGATTTTTGAAAAACTTGGTGTTCTTAGAACCCAATTTCGGAGGTTGTGCCTCAAAAGCCTCATTTTTGGAGCATAAAATTTAGTGTTTGGAGGCACAACAAGGTTTCAAGACACAAATCCCAATTCCAGAGTCGCTGGCATCAAAACGCAATTTTGATGTACATCATGCTTTTAGAACCTCATTTCGAAGCTTGTGCCTTGAAAGCCCTTATTTTGGAACATCAAAATAAATGTTTTGAGGCACAACAAGGTTTCAAGAAGAAAGTCTATATTCTGGAGCCTGTAGCGTTAATATTCTATTTTGATGCACATCATTCTCTTAGAAGCTCATTTAGGAGCTTGTGCCTTGAAAGACCCAGTTTTGGAGCATCAAAATCAATGTTTGGAGGCACAACAAATTTTCAAAAAGCAAGTCCCGATTCTAGATTCAATAGCGTCAAAATATGCTTCTGGTGCACATCGTGCTCTTAGAACCTCATTTCAAAGCTTGTGCCTTGAAAGCCCTGGTTTCCGAGCATCAAAATCAGTGTTTTGAGGCACAACAAGGTTTCAAGATGCAAGCCCCGATTCTAGAGCCAGTAGCATCAAAATTGATTTTTGATGCAAATTGTTCTCTTAGAACCCTATTTTAGAAATTGTGCCTCAAAAGCCTGAATTTTGGAGCATCAAAATCGATGTTTGGAGGCACAACAAGGTTTCAAGATGCAAATCCTGATTCTAGAGCCGGTAGTATCAGAATTTGATTCTGACGTACATCATGCTCTTAGAACCTTGTTTTGGAGTTTATGCCTCAAAATCTTCGATTTCGAAGCATGGAAATTGTTGTGCCTCCACACATTGATTTTGATGCTCTAAAACTAGGTCTTTCGAGGCACAAGGTCCGAAATGAGCTTCTAGGAGAATGATGTGCGTCAAAATTCTGCATCTTGAAACCTTGTTGTGCCTCCAAACATTGATTTTGATGCTCTAAAACTAGGTTTTTCGAGGCACAAGCTCCGAAATGAGCTTCTAAGAGAATGATGTGCGTCAAAATAGAATTTTGATGCTATAGACTTCGGAAGAGGAACTTGCTTCTTGAAACCTTCTTGTGCCTGAAAACATTGATTTTGATGTTCCAAAATCAGGACTTTTAAGCCACAAGCTCTGAAATGAGGTTCTAAGAACATGATGTACATCAAAATTGCGTTTTGATGATATCGATTCTAGAATTGGGACTAGTGTCTTGAAACCATGTTGTGCTTCGAAACACTAATTTTTATGCTCCAAAAATGAGGCTTTTTAGGGACAACCTCTGAAATGAGCTTCTAAGAGAATGATGTGTGTCAAAATGGAATTTTGAGGCTCCAGGCTACGGAATAGGGACTTGCTTCTTGAAACCTTGTTGTGCCTCCAAACATTGATTTTGATGTTCCAAAATCATGGCTTTCACGTCACAAGCTCCGAAATGAGGTTCTAAGAGCACGATGTACATCAAAATTGTGTTTTGACACTGCCCACTCTAGAATTGGGACTTGTGTCTTGAATCTTTATGCTCCAAAAATGAATCTTTTGAGGCACAACCTCCAAAATTCTAATTAAGAGATGAATGCCATGTGTCATGGGTAAAAAAGGTTAATGAATTAATTAAATAAATAAAGATTTATTTAATTAATAGAAGAAGTGAGATCAATTAAATAAATAAAAGTATTTATTTAATTTAGGAAAAGGATAATTTAAATAAATAAATGTATTTATTTAAATGAGATAGTTTTCTAAATAAATCATTTATGCCCTTTGTGAAATTGCCTTAAAAAAACCACGTTTAATCTATGCTATTAGAAACACGAAAGACCTCCATTTTATGTTAGACGACCCTGTTTCCTATCATGGACGACTGTTTTAAGCTGTTTCTTACCTAATGGAGGATGCTTATATAATTCCATGTTAGTTGCCAAAAGTAAATATTTTCATTTATTCTAAGTTTAAATCTCTTTTATTTTTATTTTTTAAGTTTGGAAATCTCTTTGTTTTTGTTTTGCATGATTAGAAATCACAAGTAAAGATGTTTAATGTGTAAACTCTTTTGTCATATGTGTGACTCTATGACTTGTGGGCCTACCCTCTGTACATTATTTGGTGAGCTATACGTGTTACCTAATTTGGTGAGCTTGTGGAATGGTTTGTCTACTCATTGTTGATGCAGTCTTATGTTTGTGATTGTTGTATTGAATGCATCAAATAAACAAATAATAGGTGAAATAGAGCTTTGGAAGGATAGAACATTAACCCCTAAACATAAAGGGAAATAGATTTTCTTTTAAAATGTATATCTGATTACCATCCCCAAATCTGTCAAAGACCAGTGCCTTGTTCATTGGGCAACAGAGTCACACACAGAAATACAAAATGCCAATCATAGCTGCAAATTTGTTCTCCTTACAAAATATCCCTGCACTAATACCTTATACTAATGCATTACTCAATCCATTCACAAAATTATCAGATCTGGGACACATTCCATTGTTTATGACTGATTATAGAATTTAAACTCTTCATTGAAGAATGCCTACAAACAATCATACAATCTCCTTGAGATGACAAATTATAAGCCTCCTTGAGGATTCAATTCATAACAATGAAATATATGCATAGAGACAATATCATGGGAAATTTACTCATGCCTAACACAAGTAAGACCTGCAACTTAGAAAATAATCTGCCATCCTGTAATGTAGCCTCTATACCCTGAACAGATCCATAGAACTTTACAAGTTTGGGTCAAGAAATTCAGAAAATGGAAGCCATGAACACTAGAGCACTTCTCATAGAATTATGGAACCCTTACAAAATGAGAAGAATTGGGAATAAGAAAGAGAGGGATTTCCATTTAATTTTTTAGATTTCTGATTGTTCTCAGATTTGTCTTCAATCCTACAATTTAAATTTTCAATTTTCTCCCCATTTTCCCAAAATTCAAATTTCAAAATTAAGTGTTTAGGTCATCAAACCCTAATTTTTAAAATTAATTGGATTTTGTGTGAATTTCAAATCAATTTCATTTAGATTTAGATTTCTAGACATTTTTCAAGGTGTCCCTATCCATTAGGTTTGACCCTTTTCAAAATTGCAATTCAATCCCTCTTTTTCTTCAAAACCCTAATAGGGTCCTATTTTCACATTTGTGCCTTCATTTCGCCCATGTAGAGATCGTAAAATTCACCAATTTTTTGGGGTTAGCTTTAAAATCATTCTAATATCCATCCCTAAAACTTTCAAGAAAAGTTGGTCGGATCATGTGCGTTCCCGTCACGACCCTCTACTTTTTTCCCAAAATTTTGGGAGACTGTTATGACTGTATTTAATGGACTAAATCCAAAAGATTGGCTGATTTTATCAATTTTTGATCCCTCTAGAATCAGAAATACCTTCAAAAATTTCAAGCTCACCTCAACCATGTGTTATACTCTAGGGGGTGGCACATGAATGTAAGCTAGTGACTCAAGTTTTTGAGCATGAAAGTCCATCACCATGTGCTAATTGTAGTATTTCATCCTTGCCACACCTACCATCTGATGGGATTTCAGTGGCTCAATCTTTAGCAATTAAGTTATTGTTAACCTTTGACTTAAGGCTGACAATCGATCTAAGTCTATTGTATGTGATGTTTGAGGCCTTCAAACTTACAAGTCCATCCACACAACAATATGTAATCAGTGTTATCCTTTGAATTAAGACCAACAATCCAAGTCTATTGCATATGATATTTAAGGCCTTCAAACTTACCAATCCATCCATGTGGCAATATATAGTTCAATTATGAATCGGCACATAGACCAAAGAATAACACAAAAACATTGTAGACTAGTGAGATGCCTGAGTACCTTCCAAACTATCACACATGATGTCATTTAGTTGCACCACATATTGGCATAGCCAATAGAACCAAAGAGACATGTCATTATTCTATTAATAGTGCACTTGGATGTTGAGATGGCTAAAACTATTTGAACATGTTTTCAAATTCACCACTTTGCGTAGACATGAATGTTAACGGTCCTCACTTGTTATGCCTCTAGGTTCTAAGAACACCATGTTTCGAAAAATTATGTTTTGACGCTATTAGCTTGACAATCGGGACCTGTGTCTTGAAACCTTATTGTGCCTTTAAGCATTGATTTTGATGTTTGAAAACTAGACCTTTTGAGCCACATGCTCCAAAACAAGATTCTAAGAGCACGATGTGCATCAAAAATCACGTTTTGACACTACAGGCCCCAGAATAGGAATCCAAAACAAAGTTCTAAGAGCACGACGTGTGTCAAAATCAAATTTTGATGCTACCCACTCCAGAATCAAGACTTGCATCTTCAAACCTTGTTGTGCCTCCAAACAAAGATTTTGATTGTCCAAAACTGGGGCTTTTGAGGCACATTTTCTAAAAACAGGGTTCTAAGAGCACAATGTGCATAAAAATGGAATTTTGATGCTACTGGCTCTAGAATCGGGACTTGCATCTTGAAACTTCGTTGTGCCTCAAAACACTGATTTAGATGCTCCGAAACTAGGGCTTTCGAGGCAGAAGCTTCGAAATGAGGTTCTAAGAGCACGATGTGCGCCAAAATCAGATTTTGACGCTATTGACTCTAGAATCGGGACTTGCATCCTGAAACCTTGTTGTACCTCCAAACATTAATTTTGATGCTCCAAAACTGGGTCTTTCAAGGCACAAGCTCTGACATGAGGTTCTTACAGCACGATGTACATCAAAATTGCATTTTGATGCTACCGACTTTAGAATTGAGAATTGTGTCTTGAAACGTTGTTGTGCCTCCAAACACTAATTTTTATGCTCCAAAAATGAGGTTTTTGAGGCACGACCCCCTAAATGAGGTTCTAAGAACACCATGTTTGTCAATAGAGACTTACGTCTTTAAAGCTTGTTGTGTCTCCAAACACCAATTTTGATGCTTTTAAACCGAAGATTTTGAGGCATAAGCTCCAAAAGAAGGTTCTAAGAGCACGACATGCGTCACAATCAAATTTTGATGCTACCAGCTCCAGAATAAGAACTTGCATCTTGAAACCTTGTTTTGTCTCCAAATATCGATTTTGACTATCCAAAACTGGGGCTTTTCAAGCACAATTTCTAAAAATGGGGTTCTAAGAGCACAATGTACATCAAAATTGAATGTTGATGCTACTGGCTCTAGAATCAGGGCTTGCATCTTGAAACTTTGTTGTGCATCAAAACACTAATTTTGATGCTCTGAAACTGGGGCTTTCGAGGCACAAGCTTCGAAATGAGGTTCTAAGAGCACGATGTGCGCCAAAATCAGATTTTGACACTATTGACTCTAGAATCAGGACTTGCATCTTAAAACCTTGTTGTGTTTCCAAACATTGATTTTGATGCTCCAAAACTCGGTCTTTCGAGGCACAAGGTCCGAAATGAGCTTCTAAGAGATTGATGTGCGTCAAAATGGAATTTTGATGCTACAGGCTTTGGAATACGGACTTGCTTCTTGAAAAGTAGTTGTGCCCCAAAACATTGATTTTGATGTTCTAAAATTAGGTCTTTCAAGGCACAAGCTCCGAAATGAGGTTCTAAGAGCACGATGTACATCAAAATTGCGTTTTGATGATACCGATTCTAGAATTAGGACTTGTTTCTTGAAACCATGTTGTGCCTCCAAACACTAATTTTTATGCTCCAAAAACGAAGCTTTTTAGGCACAACATCCGAAATGAGGTTCTAAGAACACCATGTTCGTAAAAATTGTGTTCTGACGCTATCAGCTTGACAATTGGGACTTGTGTCTTGAAACCTTGATGTTTGGAAACTGGTGCTTTCGAGCCACACGCTCCAAAATGAGATTCTAAGAGCATGATGTGCATCAAAATCACATTTTGACACTACAGGCCCCAGAATAGGAACTTGCATCTTGAAAGCTTGTTGTGCCTCCAAACACCAATTTTGATTATTTGAAATTGAAGATTTTGAGGCATAAGCTCCAAAACAAGGTTCTAAGAGCACGATGTGCGTCAAAATCAAATTTTGACGCTATCGGCTCCAGAATCAGGACTTGCATCTTGAAACTTTATTATGCCTCCAAACATTGATTTTGATGCTCCAAAACTGGGGATTTTGAGGCACAATTTCTAAAACAGGGTTCTAAGAGCACAATATGCATAAAAATAGAATTTTGATGCTACTGGCTCTAGAATCGAGGCTTGCATCTTGAATGTTGTTGTGCCTCAAAACACTAATTTTGATGCTCTCAAACTAGGGTTTTCGAGGCACAAGCTTCGAAATGAGGTTCTAAGAGCACGATGTGCACCAAAATCATATTTTGAGGCTATTGGCTCTAGAATCGAGACTTGCATCTTGAAACCTTCTTGTGCCTCCAAACATTGATTTTGATGCTCCAAAACTGGGTCTTTCAAGGCACAAGCTCTGAAATGATGTTCTAAGAGCACGATGTACATCAAAATTGTGTTTTGATGCTACTGACTCTAGAATTCAGAATGTTGTCTTGAAACCTTGTTGTGCCTCCAAACACTAATTTTTATGCTTCAAAAATGAGGCTTTCGAGGCACGACCTCCTAAATGATGTTGTAAGAACACCATGTTTATCAAAATCATGTTTTGACGCTACCAGGTTGAAAATCGGGACTTGTGTCTTGAAACCTTATTGTGCCTTTAAACATTGATTTTGATGTTTTGAAACTGGAGCTTTCTAGCCACATGCTCTGAAACGAGGATCTAAGAGCATGATGTGCATCAAAATCACATTTTGACACTACAGGCTCTGGAATAGGGACTTACATCTTGAAAGCCTTTTTTGCCTCCAAACACCAATTTTGATGCTTCGAAACCAAAGATTTTGAGGCATAAGCTCCAAAACAAAGTTCTAAGAGCACGACGTGCGTCAAAATCAATTTTTGATGCTACCAGCTCTAGAATCAAGACTTGTATCTTCAAACCTTGTTGTGCCTCCAAACAAAGATTTTGATTGTCCAAAACTCGAGCTTTCGAGGCACAATTTCTAAAAACATGGTTCTAAGAGCACAATGTGCATGAAAATTGAATTTTGATGCTTCTGCCTCTAGAATCGGGGCTTGCATCTTGAAACCTTGTTATCCCTCAAAACACTGATTTTGATGCTCTGAAACCAAGGCTTTCGAGGCACAAGCTTCGAAATGAGGTTCTTAGAGCACGATGTGCATCAAAATCACATTTTGACACTATAGGCCCCAGAATAGGAACTTGCATCTTGAAAGCTTGTTGTGCCTCCAAACACCAATTTTGATGATTTGAAACTAAAGATTTTGAGGCATCAGCTACAAAACAAGGTTCTAAGAGCACGATGTGCGTCAAAATCAAACTTTGACGCTACCGGCTCCAGAATCAGGACTTGCATCTTGAAACCTGATTGTGCCTCCAAACATCGATTTTGATGCTCCAAAACTAGGGCTTTTGAGGCACAATTTCTAAAACAAAGTTCTAAGAGCACAATGTGCATAAAAACTGAATTTTGATGCTACTGGCTCTAGAATCGGGGAATGCATATTGAAACTTTTTTGTGCCTCAAAACACTGATTTTGATGCTCCAAAACTGGGTCTTTCAAGGCACAAGCTCTGAAATGAGGTTTTAAGAGCACGATGTACATCAAAATTGTGTTTTGATGCCATCGACTCTGGAATTAAGAATTGTGTCTTGAAACCTTGTTGTGCCTCCAAACACTAATTTTTATGCTACAAAAATGAGGCTTTTGAGGCACGACCTCCTAAATGAGGTTCTAAGAACACCATGTTTGTCAAAATCGTATTTTGATGCTATCAACTTGAGAATCGGGACTTGTGTCTTGAAACCTGATTGTGCCTTTAAACATTGATTTCGATGTTTTGAAACTAAAGCTTTCGAGCCACATGCTCTGAAACAAGGATCTAAGAGCACGATATGCATCAAAATCATGTTTTGACACTATAGGCTCCGGAATAGGGACTTACGTCTTCAAAGCTTGTTGTGCCTCCAAACACCAATTTTGATGCTTCGAAACTGAAGATTTTGAGGCATAAGCTCCAAAACAAGGTTCTAGGAGCACGACGTGCGTCACAATCAAGTTTTGATGCTACTTGCTCCAAAATCAGGACTTGCATCTTTTAACCTTGTTGTGCCTCCAAACGACGATTTTGATGCTCCAAAACTGGGGCTTTTGAGGCACAATTTCTAAACACAGGGTTCTAAGAGCACAATGTGCATAAAAGTGGAATTTTGATGCTACTAGCTCTAGAATCGAGGCTTTCATCTTGAAACGTTGTTGTGCCTCAAAACACTGATTTTGATGCTCCAAAACTGGGGCATTCGAGGAACAAGCTTCCAAATGAGGTTCTCAGAGCACAATGTTCGTCAAAATCAGATTTTGATGCTATTGACTCTAGAATTGGGACTTGCATCTTGAAACCTTGTTGTGCTTCCAAACATTAACTTTGATGCTTCAAAACTAGGTCTTTTGAGGCACAAGCTCCGAAATGAGCTTCTAAGAGAATGATGTGCGTCAAAATGGAATTTTGACACTACAGGCTCCAGAATACGGACTTGTTTCTTGAAAAGTTTTTGTGCCCCAAAACATTGATTTTGATGTTCCAAAATCAGGGCTTTCAAGGCACAAGCTTTGAAATGAGGTTCTAAGAGCACGATGTACATCAAAATTGCGTTTTGATGATACCGATTCTAGAATTGGGACTTATGTCTTGAAATCATGTTGTGCCTCCAAACATTAATTTTTATGCTCAAAAAATGAGGCTTTTGAGGCAAAACTTGTGAAATGAGGTTCTAAGAGAATGATGTGTGTCAAAATGGAATTTTGAGGCTACAGGCTACGAAATAGAGACTTGTTTCTTGAAACCTTGTTGTGCCTCCAAACAGGCTACGAAATAGAGACTTGCTTCTTGAAACCTTGTTGTGCCTCCAAACATGGTTTGAGGCACAACAAGGTTTCAAGATGCAAGCCCCGATTCTAGAGCTAGTAGCATCAAAATTCAATTTTGATGCACATTTTGCTCTTAGAACCTTGTTTTAGAAATTGTGCCTCAAAAGCCCCAGATTTGGAGCATCAAAATCAATGTTTAAAGGCATAACAAGGTTTCAAGATGCAAGTCATGGTTCTGGAGCCGGTAGAGTAAAAATTTGATTTTGATGCACATCACGCTCTTAGAACCTTGTTTTGGAAGCTTGTGCCTTCGAAAGCCCCGATTTTGGAGCATCAAAATTGGTGGTTGGAGGCATAACAATATTTCAAGATGCAAGTACCTATTCCAGAGCCAGTAGCGTCAAAATTCAATTTTGATGTACATTGTGCTCTTAGAACCCTTTTTACAAATTGTACCTCAAAAGCACAAGTTTTGGAGCATCAAAATCGATGTTTGGAGGCATAAAAAGGTTTCAATATGCAAGTCTTGATTTTGGAGCAAGTAGCGTCAAATTTGATTTTGATGCACATCGTGCTCTTAGAACCTTGTTTTGGAACTTATGCCTCAAAATCTTCAGTTTTGAAGCATCAAAATTGGTGTTGGGAGGCACAACAAGCTTTCACCACGCAAGTCCCTATTTCGGAGCTTGTAGCGTCAAAACATGATTTTGATGCACATGGTGTTCTTAGAACCTCATTTCAGAGGTCGTGCCTCAAAAGCCTCATTTTTGGACCATAAAAATTAGTGTTTGGAGGCACAACAAGGTTTCAGAGGTCATGCCTCAAGAGCACGATGTGCATGAAATTTTGACGCTACCGGCTCCACAATCAAGAAATGCATCTTAAAACATTGTTGTGCCTCCAAACATCAATTTTGATGATCCAAAACTAGGGCTTTTGAGGCACAATTTCTAAAACAGGGTTCTAAGAGCACAATTTGTATCAAAATTAAATTTTGCTGCTACTAGCTCAAGATTTGGGCCTTGCATCTTGAAACCTTGTTGTGCCTCAAAACACTAATTTTGTTGCTCCAAAACCGGGGCTTTCGAGGCACAAGCTTCAAAATGAGATTCTAAGAGCACGATGTGCTCCAAAATCAGATTTTCACTCTATTGACTCTAGAATCAGGACTTGCATCTTGAAACCTTGTTGTGCCTCCAAACATTGATTTTGATGCTCCAAAATTAGGTCTTTCCAGGCACAAGCTCCGAAATGAGCTTTTAAGAGAATGATGTGAGTCAAAATCAAATTTTGACACTACAGGCTCCGGAATACGGACTTGCTCCTTGAAACCTTGCTATGCCTCAAAACATTGATTTTGATATTCCAAAGTCAGGGCTTTCAAGACACAAGTTCCGAAAGGAGGTTCTAAGAGCATGATGTACCTCAAAATTGCATTTTGACAGTACTGACTTTGGAATTTGGGACTTGTGTCTTGAAACCTTATTGTGCCTCCAAACAATAATTTTTATGCTCCAAAAATGAGGCTTTTGAGTCACAACCTACGAAATGAGGTTCTAAGAGCATGATGTGCATCAAAAATCATGTTTTGACACTACAGGCTCCGTAATAGCGACTTGCGTCTTAAAAGCTTATTGTGCCTCCAAACACAAATTTTGATTCTTTGAAATCGAAGATTTTGAGGCATAAGCTCCAAAACAAGGTTCTAAGAGCATGATGTGCATCAAAATTAAATTTTGACACTACTGGCTCCAGAATCAGAACTTGCATCTTGAAACCTTGTTGTGCCTCCAAACATCAATTTTGATGCTCCAAAATTGGGGCTTTCGAGGCACAAGCTTTGAAATGAGGTTAAAAGAGCACGTTGTGTGCCAAAATCAGATTTTGATGCTATTGTTTTTAGAATTAGGACTTGCATCTTGAAACATTGTTGTGCCTCCAAACATTGATTTTCATGCTCCAAAACTGGGTCTTTAGAGGCACAAGCTCTGAAATGAGATTCTAGGAGAATGATATGCGTCAAAATTCCAGGCTCCGGTAAAGGTACTTGCTTCTTGAAACCTTGTTGTGCCCCAAAACATTGATTTTGATGTTCCAAAATTAGGGCTTTCAAGGCACAAGCTCAGAAATGAGGTTCTAAGACCACGATGTAAGTCAAAATTGCATTTTCACGCTACCAATTCTAGAATTGGGACTTGTGTCTTGAAACATTGTTGTGCCTCCAAACACTAATTTTTATGCTCCAAAAATGAGGCTTTTGAGGCATAACCTCCGAAATGAGGTTCTAAGAACACCATGTTTGTCAAAATCATGTTTTGACACCATCAACTTGAGAATCGGGACTTGTGTCGTGAGACCTTGTTGTTCCTTTAAACATTGATTTTGATGTTTTGAAACTGGAGCTTTCGAGCCACATGCTCAGGAATGAGGTTCTAAGAGCACGGTGTGCATCAAAATCACGTTTTGACACTACAGGCTTCAGAATAGGGATTTGCGTCTTAAAAGCTTGTTGTACGTCCAAACACCAATTTTGATGATTCGAAACCGAAGTTTTTTAGGCATAAGCTCCAAAACAAGGTTCTAAGAGCACGATGTGCGTCAAAATCAACTTTTGACTCTACTGGATCCAGAATCAGGACTTGCATCTTGAAACCTTGTTGTGCCTCCAAACATCAATTTTGATGCTCCAAAACTGGGGTTGTTGAGGCACAATTTCTAAAACAGGGTTCTAAGAGCACAATGTGCATCAATATTCAATTTTGATGCTAATGGCTCTACAATCGGGGCTTGCATCTTGAAACATTGATGTGCCTCAAAACACTGATTTTGATGCTTCGAAATCGGGGCTTTCGACGCACAAGCTTCCAAATGAGGTTCTAAGAGCACGATGTGCCCCAAAATCAGATTTTGATGCTATTGACTCTAGAATCAGAACTTGCATCTTGAAACCTTGTTGTGCCTCCAAACATTGATTTTGATGCTCCAAAACTGGGTCTTTCGAGGCACAAGCTCCGAAATGAGCTTCTAAGAGATGATGTGCATCAAAATGGAATTTTGACGCTACAGGCTCCGGAATAGGGACTTGCTTCTTCAAACCTAATTGTGCCCCAAAATATTGATTTTGATGTTCCTAAATCAGGGCTTTCAAGGCACAAGCTTTGAAAAGAGGTTCTACGAGCACGATGTACATCAAAATTGCATTTTGACACTACCGACTTTGCAATCCGGACTTGTGTCTTGAAACCTTGTTTTGCCATTAAACATTGATTTTGATGTTTTGAAACTGGAGCTTTCAAGCCACATGCTTCGAAATGAGGTTCTAAGAGCACGATATGCATCAAAATCATGTGTTGACACTACAGGCTCCGAAATAGGGACTTGCATCAAGATTTTTAGGCATAAACTCCGAAACAAGGTTCTAAGAGCACGATGTGCATCAAAATCAAATTTTGACGCTACTGTCTCTAGATCAGGACTTGCATCTTGAAACCTTGTTATGCCTGCAAACATCGATTTTGATGCTTTTGAGGCACAATTTCTAAAATAGGGTTCTAAGAGCACAATGTGCATCAAAATTTAATTTTGATGGTACTGGCTCTAGAATCAGTGTTTGCATTTTGAAACCTAGTTGTGCCTGAAAACACTGATTTGGATGCTCCAAAACTGTGGCTTTTGAGGCACAAGCTTTGAAATGAGGTTCTAAGAGCACGATGTGTGCCAAAATTAGGTTTTGACACTATTGACTTTAGAATCGGGAGTTGCATCTTGAAACCTTGTTGTTCCTACAAACATTGATTTTGATGCTCCAAAACTGGGGCTTTCGAGGCACAAGCTCTGAAATGAGATTCTAAGAGAATGATGTGTGTCAAAATGGAATTGTGACGCTACAGACTCCGGAATAGTGACTTATATCTTGAAATTTTCTTGTGCCTTAGAACATTCATTTTGATGTTCCAAAATTAGGGCTTTCAAGGCACAAGCTCCAAAATGAGGGTCTAAGAGCATGATGTACATCAAAATTGCATTTTGATGCTATCGACTCTATAATAGGGACTTGCGTCTTGAAAGCTTGTTGTGTCTCCAAACACCAATTTTGATGCTTCGAAGCCAAATATTTTGAGGCATAAGCTCCAAAACAAGGCTCTAAGAGCTGGATGTGCGTCAAAATCAAATCTTGACGTTACCGGCTCCACAATCAGGACTTGCATCTTGAATCATTGTTGTGCCTCCAAACATCGATTTTGATGCTTTGAAATGAGCTTCTAAGAGAATGATGTGCGTCAAAATCAAATTTTGACGCTACAAGCTCAATAATAGGGACTTGCTTCTTGAAACCTTGTTGTGCCTCAAAATTGTGTTTTGACGCTACCGACTATGGAATTGGGACTTGTGTCTGGAAACCTTGTTGTGCCTCCAAACTGCAATTTTAATGCTCCAAAAATGAGACTTTTCAGGCACGACCTCAGAAATGAGGTTCTAAGAACACCATGTTTTTCAAAATCGTGTTTTAACGCAATCAGCTTGAGAATCAGGACTTGTGTCTTAGAAACTTGTTGTGCCTTTAAACATTGATTTTGATGTTTTTAAACTGGAGCTTTCGATTCACATGCTCCAAAATGGGGTTCTATGAGCACGACGTGCATCAAAATCATGTTTTGACAGGACAGGCTATAGAATAGGAACTTGCATCTTAAAAGCTTGTTGTGCCTCCAAACACCAATTTTGATGCTTTGAAACTGAAGATTCTGAGGCATAAGCTCCGAAACAAGGTTCTCAGAGCACGATGTGCATCAGAATCAAATTCTTATACTACCTACTCTAGAATCAGGACTTGCATCTTGAAACCTTGTTGTGCCTCCAAACATCAATTTTGATGCTCCAAAACTGCGGCTTTTGAGGCACAATTTCTAAAACAGGGTTCTAAGAGCACAATGTGCATAGAAATAAAATTTTGATGCTACTGGCTCTAGAATTGGGGCTTGCATCTTGAAACCTTGTTGTGACTCAAAACATTGATTTTGATGCTCCGAAGTTGGGGCTTTCGAGGCAAAAGCTTCGAAATGAGGTTCTAAGAGCACGATGTGCGCCAAAATTAGATTTTGACGCTATTGACTCTAGAATCGGGACTTGCCTCTGGAATAGGGACTTGCTTCTTGAAACCTTGTTGTGCCTCAAAACATTGATTTTGATGTTCCAAAATCAGGGCTTTCAAGGTACAAGCTTCGAAATGAGGTTCTAAGAGAATGATGTACATCAAAATTTTCTTTTGACGCTACCGACTCTAGAATTGGGACTTGTGTCTTGAAACGTTGTTGTGCCTTTAAACATTGCTTTTGATGTTTGGAAACTGGAGCTTTCGGGCCACACGCTCTGAAACAAGTTCTAAGAGCACGATGTGCATCAAAATCACGCTTTGACACTACATGCTTCGGAATAGGGACTTGCGTCTTAAAAGCTCGTTGTACCTCCAAACACCAATTTTTATGATTCGAAACCAAATATTTTGAGGCATAAGCTCCAAAACAAGGTTCTAAGAGCACGTTGTGCGTCAAAATCAGATTTTGACGCTATTGACTCTAGAATCAACTCTTGCATCTTGAAACCTTGTTATGCCTCCAAACATTGATTTTGGTGCTCCAAAACTGGGCCTTTCAAGGCACAAGCTCCGAAATGAGCTTCTAAGAGATGATGTGCGTCAAAATGGAATTTTGACGCTACAGGATCTGGAATAGGGACTTGCTTCTTGAAACCTTATTGTGCCCCAAAACATTGATTAAGATGTTCCAAAATTAGGGCTTTCAAGGGACAAGCTCTGAAATGAGGTTCTAAGAGCACGATGTACATCAAAATTATGTTTTGACGCTGCTGACTTTGGCATTGGGACTTGTGTTTTGAAACTTTTTTGTGCCTCCAAACACTAATGTTTATGCTCCAAAACGAGGATTTTGAGGCACGACCTTCGAAATTAGGTTCTAAGAACACCATGTTTGTCAAAATCGTGTTTTGACGATATCAGCTTGAGAATTGGGACTTGTGTCTTGAAACCTCGTTGTATCTTTAAACATTGATTTTGATGTTTTGAAACTAGAGCTTTCGAGCCACATGCTCCGAAACAAGGTTCTAAGAGCACGATGTGCATCAAAATCACATTTTGAGAGTACAAGCTCCGGAATAGGGACTTGCGTCTTCAAAGCTTGTTGTGCGTCCAAACAATGATTTTGAAAATTTGTTGGGCTTTTGAGGCTCAATTTCTAACACAGGGTTCGAAGAGCACAATGTGCATCAAAATTGAATTTTGATGCTACTAACTCTAGAATCGAGGCTTGCATCTTGAAACCTTTTTGTGCCTCAAAACACTGATTTTGATGCTCCGAAACTGAGGCTTTCGAGCCACAAGCTTGGAAATGAGGATCTAAGAGCACGATATGTGCCAAAATTAGATTTTGACGCTATTGACTCTAGAATCGAGAATTGCATCTTGAAACCTTGTTGTGCCTCCAACCATTGATTTTGATTCTCCAAAACTGGGTCTTTCAAGTCACAAGCTCCGAAATAAGATTCTAAGAGAATGATGTGCTTCAAAATGGAATTTTGATGCTACAGGCTGCGGAATAGGGATTTGCCTCAAGGCTTTCAAGGCACAAGCTCCAAAACAAGGTTCTAAAACAATGTTCTAAGAGCACGATCCATGTCAAAATCATATTTTGATGCTATCGGCTTCTGAATCAGGACTTGCATCTTGAATCCTTGTTGTTCCTCCAAACATCGATTTTGATGCTCTAGGGCTTTTGAGGCACAATTTCTAAAACAGGGTTCTAAGAGCACAATGTACATCAAAATTGAATTTTGATGCTAGTAGCTCTAGAATCAGGGCTTCAAACTCGAAACCTTGTTTTGCCTCAAAACAATGATTTTTATGATCCAAAACCAGGGCTTTTGAGGCACAAGCTTCAAAATGAGGTTCTAAGAGCACAGTGTGCACGAAAATAAGTTTTTGATGCTATTGACTCTAGAATCGAGACTTGCATCTTGAAACCTTGTTGTGCTTCCAAACATTGATTTTGATGCTCCAAAAACGTGTCTTTCAAGGAACAAGCTCCGAAAAGAGCTTCTAAGACAATGATGTGCATCAAAATTCCATTTTGATGCTACAGGCTTTGGAACAGGGACTTGATTCTTGAAACCTTCTTGTGCCTCAAAACATTGATTTTGATGTTCCAAAATCAGGGCTTTCAAGGCACAAGCTCCAAAATGAGGTTCTAAGAGCACAATGTACATCAAAATTGCATTTTGACGCTACCGACTCTAGAATTGGGACTTGTGTCTTGAAACCTTGTTGTGCCTCCAAACACTAATTTTAACGCTCCAAAACAAGGCTTTTCAGGCACGACCTCCAACATGAGGTTCTAAGAACACCATGTTTGTCAAAATCGTGTTTTGATGCTATCAGCTTGAGAATCGGGACTTGTGTTTTGAAACCTTATTGTGCCTTTAAACATTGATTTTGATGTTTCAAAACTGGATCTTTCGAGCCACATGCTTTGAAACGAGGTTCTAAGAGCACGATGTGCATCAAAATCACATTTTGATAGTACAGGCTCCAGAATAGGGACTTGCGTCTTGAAAGATTGTTGTGCCTCCAAACACCAATTTTGATGCTTTGAAACCAAAATTTTTGAGGCATATGCTCCAAAACAAGGTTCTAAGAGCACGTTGTGCATCAAAATCAAATTTGGACGCTACCAGCTCCAGAAGAAGGACTTGCATCTTGAAACCTTGTTGTGCCTCCAAACATCGATTTTGATGCTCCAAAACTTGGGCTTTTGAGGCACAATTTTTAAAATAGGGTTCGAAGAGCACAATGTGCATCAAAATTGAATTTTGATGCTACAGTCTTTAGAATTAGGGCTTGCATCTGGAAACCTTGTTGTGCCTCAAGACATTGATTTTGATGCTCCGAAACCAAGGCTTTCAAGGCACAAGCTTCGAAATGAGGTTCTACGAGCATGATGTGTGCCAAAATCAGATTTTGATGCTATTGACTCTAGAATTGAGACTTGCATCTTGAAACCTTATTGTGCCTCCAAACATTGATTTTGATGCTCCAAAAATGGGTCTTTTGAGGGACAAGCTCTTAAATGAGCTTCTAAGAGAATGATTCGTCAAAATGGAATTTTGATGCTACAGGCTCCGAAAAAGGGACTTGCTTCTTGAAACCTTGTTCTGCCTCAAAACATTGATTTTGATGTTAAAAAATTAGGGCTTTCAAGGCACAAGCTCCGAAATGAGGTTCTAAGAGCACGATGTATATCAAAATTATGTTTTGATGCTACCGACTCTAGAATTGGAACTTGTGTCTTCAAACCATGTTGTGCCTCCAAACACTAATTTTTATGCTCCAAAAATGAGCCTTTTGAGGCACGACCTCCGAAATGAGGTTGTAAGAACACCATGTTTGTCAAAATCGTGTTTTGATGCTATCAACTTGAGAATCGGGACTTATGTCTTGAAACATTGTTGTTCCTTTAAACATTGATTTTGATGTTTTGAAACTAGAGCTGTCGAGACACATTCTCTTAAATGAGGTTCTAAGAGCACGATGTGCATCAAAATCACGTTTTGACACTACAGGCCCCAGAATAGGGACTTGCGTCTTGAATGCTTGTTCTGCCTCCAAACATTGATTTTGATGCTTCAAAACTGGGGCTTTTGAGGCACAATTTCTAAAACAGGGTTCTAGGAGCACAATGTGCATCAAAATTGAATTTTCCTACTACTGGCTCTAGAATCAGGGCTTTCATCTTGAAACCTTGTTGTGCCTCAATACACTGATTTTGATGCTCTAAAACTAGGGCTTTTGAGGCACAAGCTTCTAAATGAGATTCTAAGAGCATGATGTGCGCCAAAATTAGATTTTGATGCTATTGACTCTAGAATCAGGACTTGCATCTTGAAACCTTGTTGTGCCTCCAAACATTTATTTTGATGCTCCAAAACTGGGTCTTTCGAGGCACAAGCTCTGAAATGAGCTTCTTAGAAAATTATGTGCGTCAAAATGGAATTTTGACCTGGAATAGGGACTTGCTTCTTGAAACATTGTTGTGCCTCAAAATATTGATTTTGATGTTCCAAAATCAGGGCTTTCAAGGCACAATCTCCGAAATGAGGTTCTAAGAGCACGATGTACATCAAAAATGTGTTTTGACGCTACCGACTCTGGAATTGGGACTTATGTCTTGAAACCTTGTTGTGCCTCCAAACACTAATTTTAATGCTCCAAAAATGAGACTTTTGAGGCACAACCTCCCAAATGAGGTTCTAAGAACACCATGTTTTTTAAAATTATGTTTTGACGCAATTAGCTTGAGAATTGGGACTTATCCCTTGAAACCTTGTTGTGCCTTTAAACGTTGATTTTGATGTTTTGAAACTGGAGCTTTCGAGCCACACGCTTGAAAACAATTTTCTATGAGCACGATGTGCATCAAAATCACGTTTTGACACTACAGGCTCTTGAATAGGGACTTGCATCTTGAAAGCTTGTTGTGCCTCCAAAGACCAATTTCAATGCGTCGAAACCGAAGATTTTGAGGCATAAGCTCTAAAACAAGGTTCTAAGAGCACGATGTGAGTCAAACTCAAACTTTGATGCTACCGCCTCCGAAATCAGGACTTGCATCCTGAAACCTTGTTGTGCCTCCAAACATTGATTTTGATGATCCAAAACTGGGGCTTTTGAAGCACAATGTGCATCAAAATTGAATTTTGATTCTACTGGCTCTAGAATTGGGGCTTGCATCTTGAAACCTTATTGTGCCTTAAACATAGATTTTTTGATGTTTTGAAATTAGAGCTTTCGAGCCACACACTCCAAAGCGAGGTTCTAAGAGCACGATGTGCATCAAAATCATGTTTTGACACACCAATTTTGATGCTTCGAAGCCAAAGATTTTGAGGCATAAGCTCCAAAAAAATGTTCCAAGAGCACGATCTGCATGAAATTTTGACGCTACCTGCTCCACAATAAGGAAATGCATCTTAAAACATTGTTGTGCCTCCAAAAATCGATTTTGATGCTCCAAAATTGGGGCTTTTGAGGCACAATTTCTAATTTTAAGAGCACAATTTGCATCAAAATTGACAAAATTGAATTTTGATGCTACTAGCTCAAGATTTGGCACTTGCATCTTGAAACTTTGTTGTGCCTCAAAACACTGATTTTTTTGCTCCGAAACTGGGGCTTTCGAGGCACAAGCTTCGAAATGAGGTTCTAAGAGCACAGTGCGTCAAAATCAGATTTTCACGCTATTGACCCTAGAATCAGGACTTGCATCTTGAAACCTTGTTGTGACTCCAAATATTGATTTTGATGCTCCAAAATTGGGTCTTTCAAGGCACAAGCTCCGAAATGAGCTTTTAAGAGAATGATGTGCATCAAAATCGAATTTTGACGCTACAGGCTCCAGAATAGGGACTTGCTTCTTGAAACCTTGTTGTGCCTCAAAATATTGATTTTGATATTCCAAAGTCAGGGCTTTCAAGGTACAAGCTCCAAAAGGAGCTTCTAAGAGCATGATGTACCTCAAAATTGCATTTTGACACTATCGACTCTGCAATTGGGACTTGTGTCTTGAAACCTTGCGACTCCAAACACTAATTTTTATGCTCCAAAAATGAGGCTTTTGAGTCACAACCTACGAAATGGGGTTCTAAGAACACCATGTTTGTCAAAATCATGTTTTGATGCTATCAACTTGAGAATCGGGATTTGTGTCTTGAAACCTTGTTGTGCCTTTAAACATTGGTTTTGATGTTTTGAAACTGGAGCTTTCGAGCCACATGCTCCCAAATGATGTTCTAAGAGCACGATGTGCATCAAAATCACGTTTTGACACTACAAGCTCCATGATAGGGACTTGCATCTTGAAAGCTTGTTGTGCCTCCGAACACAAATTTTGATGCCTTGAAACCGAATATTTTGAGGCATAAGCTGCAAAACAAGGTTCTAAGAGCATGATGTGCGTCAAAATTAAATTTTGACGCTACTGGCTCCAGAATCAGGACTTGCATTTTGAAACCTTGTTATGCCTCCAAACATCAATTTTGATGCTCCAAAACTGGGTCTTTTGAGGCACAAGTTCCGAAATGAGCTTCTAATAGAATGATATGCGTCAAAATAGAATTTTGACGCTACAGGTTTCGGAAAAGAGACTTGCTTCTTGAAACCTTGTTGTGCCCTAAAAAATTGATTTTGATGTTCCAAAATCAGGGCTTTTAAGGCACAAGCTCGAAAGTGAGGTTCTAAGACCACGATGTAAATCAAAATTGCATTTTCACACTATCGATTCTAGAATTGGGACTTGTGTCTTGAAACCTTGTTGTGCCTCCAAACACTAATTTTTATGCTCCAAAAATGAGCCTTTCTAAGAACACCATGTTTGTCAAAATCGTGTTTGGACACCATCAGCTTGAGAATCAGAACTTGCGTCGTGAAACCTTGTTGTTCCTTTAAACATTGATTTTGATGTTTTGAAATTGGAGCTTTCGAGCCACATGCTCCGGAATGAGGTTCTAAGAGCACGATGTGCATCAAAATCATGTTTTGACACTACAGGCATCGGAATAGGGACTTGCGTCTTAAAAGCTTGTTGTACCTCCAAACACCAATTTTGATGATTTGAAACCGATGATTTTTAGCCATAAGCTCCAAAACAAGGTTCTAAGAGCACGATGTGCGTCAAAATCAACTTTTGACTCTACTGGATCTAGAATCAGGACTTGCATCTTGAAACCTTGTTGTGCCTCCAAACATCAATTTTGATGCTCCAAAACTGGGGCTGTTGAGGCACAATTTCTAAAATAGGGTTGTAAGAGCACAATGTGCATCAAAATTAAATTTTGATGGTAAGGGCTATAGAATCGGGGCTTGCATCTTGAAACCATGTTGTGCCTCAAAACATTGATTTTCATGCTTCCAAAACTGGGGCTTTCGACGCACAAGCTTCGAAATGAGGTTCTAAGAGCACGATGTGCCGCAAAATCAGATTTTGACGCTATTGACTCTAGAATCAGCACTTGCATCTTGATACCTTGTTGTGTCTCCAAACATTGATTTTGATGCTCCAAAATTGGGTCTTTCGAGGCACAACCTCTGAAATGAGCTTCTAAGAGATGATGTGCGTGAAAATGGAATTTTGACGCTACAAGCTCCAGAATAGGGACTTGCTTCTTGAAACCTTATTGTGCCCCAAAACATTGATTTTGATGTTCCGAAAAGAGGTTCTAGGAGCACGATGTACATCAAAATTGCTTTTTGACACTACCGACTTTGGAATCCAGACTTGTGTCTTGAAACCTCGGTGTGCCTTTAAACATTGATTTTGATGTTTTGAAACTTGAACTTTTGAGCCACACGCTCCGAAACGAGGTTCTAAGAGCACGATATGCATCAAAATCATGTTTCGACACTATAGGCTCCGAAATAGGGACTTGCGTCTTGAAAGCTTGTTGTGCCTCCAAACACCAATTTTAATGCTTCGAAACTGAAGATTTTTAGGCATAAGCTCTGAAACAAGATTCTAAGAGCATGATGTGCATCAAAATCAAATTTTGACGCTACCGTCTCTAGAACAGGACTTGCATTTTGAAATGTTGTTGTGCCTCCAAACATCAATTTTGATGCTCCAAATCTAGGGCTTTTGATGCACAATTTTTAAAATAGGGTTCTGAGAGCAAAATGTGCATCAAAATTTAATTTTGATGGTACTGGCTATAGAATCAGGGTTTGCATCTTGAAACCTTGTTGTTTCTAAAAACACTGAACACCATGTTTGTCAAAATTGTGTTTTGACGCTATCAGATTGAGAATCAGGACTCGTGTCTTGAAACATTGTTGTGCCTTTAAACATTAATTTCGATGTTTGGAAACTGGAGCTTTTGAGCAACACGAGCTGAAATGAGGTTTTAAGAGCACGATGTGCATCAAAATCACATTTTGACACTACAGGCTCCGGAATAGGGACTTGCATCTTGAAAGCTTGTTGTGCCTCCAAACGTCGATTTTGATGGTCCAAAACTGTGAATTTTGAGGCACAATTTTTAAAACAGGGTTCTAAGAGCATAATGTGCAACAAAATTGAATTTTGATGCTACTGGCTCTAGAAGGGACTTGTGTCTTGAAACCTTGTTGTGCCTTTAAACATTGATTTTGATGTTTTGAAACTACAGCTCTCGAGCCACACGCTCTTTGAGGCACAATTTCTAAAACAGGGTTCTAAGAGCACAATGTGCATCAAAATTGAATTTTGATGCTACTGGCTCTAGATTCAGGGCTTGCATATTGAAACCTTGTTGTGCCTCAAAACACAAATTTTGATGCTCTGAAACAGGGGCTTTAGAGCCACAAGCTTTGAAATGGGGTTCTAAGAGCACAATGTACGCCAAAATCAGATTTTGACGCTATTGACTCTAGAATGGGGACTTACATCTTGAAACCTTGTTGTGCCTCCAAACATTGATTTTGATGCTGCAAAACTCAGTCTTTCAAGGAAAAAGCTTCGAAATGAGCTTCTAAGAGAATGATGTGCATCAAAATTGAATTTTGATGCTACAGGCTCCTTGAAACCTTGTTGTGCCTCAAAACCTTGATTTTGATGTTCCCAAATCAGGGATTTCAAGGCACAAGCTCCGAAGTGAGGTTCTAAGAGCACGATGTACATCAAAATTGCGTTCTGACGTTACCGACTCTGGAATTAAGAATTGTGTTTTGAAACCTTGTTGTGCCACCAAACACTAAATTTTATGCTCCAAAAATGAGGCTTTTGAGGCATAACCTCCGAAATGACGTTCTATGAACACCATGTTTGTCAAAGTCATGTTATGACGCTATCAGCTTGAGAATAGGGACATGCATCTCAAAAGCTTGTTGTGTCTCCAAACACCAATTTTGATTCTTCAAAACTGAAGATTTTGAGGCATAAGCTCCAAAACAAGGTTCTAGGAGCACGATGTTCGTGAAAATCAAATTTTGATGCTATCGGCTCCAGAAATTAGGACTTGCATCTTGAAACCTTGTTGTGCCTCCAAACAACGATTTTGATGCTCCAAAACTAGGGCTTTTGAGGCACAATTTCTAAAATACTGTTCTAAGAGCACAATGTGCATCGAGATTGAATTTTGATGCTACTGGCTCTAGAATCGGGGCTTGCATCTTGAAATCTTGTTGTGCCTTAAAACACTGATTTTGATGCTCCAAAACTAGGGCTTTCGAAGCACAAGCTTCGAAATGAAGTTCTAAGAGCATGATGTGCACCACAATCAAATTTTGACGCTATTGACTCTAGAATCAGGACTTGCAGCTTGAAACCTTGTTGTGCCTCCAAACATTGATTTTGATGCTCCAAAACTGGGTGTTTCGAGGCACAAGCTCCGAAATGAGCTTCTAAGAGAATAATATTTGTCAAAATGGAATTTTGGCGCTAAAGGCTCTCAAATAGGGACTTGCTTCTTGAAACCTTGTTGTGCTTCAAAACAATGATTTTGATGTTCCAAAATCAGGGCTTTCAAAGCACAAGTTTCAAAACGAGGTTCGAAGACCATGATGTACATCAAAATTGTGTTTTGACGCTATCAGCTTGAGAATAGGGACTTGTGTTTTGAAACCTTGTTGTGTGTTTAAACATTGATTTTGATGTTTTGAAACTGGAGCTTTCGAGCCACACGGTTCGAAACAAGGTTCTAACAGCACGATGTGCATGAAAATCAAGTTTTGACACTACAGGCTCCGGAATAGGGACTTGCATCTTGAAAGCTTGTTGTGCCTTCAAACACGAATTTCGATGCTTCGAAACCGAAAATTTTGAGGCATAAGCTCCAAAACAAGGTTCTAAGAGTACAATGTGCGTCAAAATAAAATATTGACTCTACTGGCTAAAGAATCAAGACTTGCATCGTGAAACCTTGTTGTGCCTCCAAACATCGATTTTGATGCTCCAAAACTAGGGCTTTTGAGACACTATTTCTAAAGAGGGTTCTAAGAGCACAATGTGCATCAAAATTGAATTTTGATGCTATTGGCTCTAGAATCGAGGCTTGCATCTTGAAATCTTGTTTATCCTCAAAACATTGATTTTGAAGCTCTAAAACCAGGGCTTTTGAGGCACAAGCTTTGAAATGAGGTTCTAAGAGCACAATTTGCGCCAAAATCCGATTTTGATGTTGTTGACTCTAGAATCAGGACTTGCATCTTGAAACCTTGTTGTGCCTCCAGACATTGATTTTGATGCTCCAAAACTAGGTCTTTCATGGCACAAGCTCTGAAATGATCTTGTAAGAGATTGATGTGCGTCACAATAGAATTTTGACGCTACAGGCTTCAGAATAGGGACTTGCTTCTTGAATCCTTTTTGTGCCTGAAAACATTGATTTTGATGTTCAAAAATCAGGCCTTTCAAGGCACAAGCTCCGAAACGAGGTTCTAAGAGTACGATGTACATCAAAATTGTGTTTTGATGCTACCGACTCTGGAATTGGGACTTGTGTCTTGAAACCTTGTTGTGCCTCTAAACACTTATTTTTATGCTGCAAAAACGAGGCTTTTGAGGCACAACCTCTGAAATGAGGTTCTAAGAACACCATGTTTGTCAAAATCATGTTTTGACCTAATCAACTTGAGAATCCGAACTTGCATCTTAAAACTTTGTTGTGCCTCCAAACATCAATTTTGATGCACCAAAATTAGGGCTTTTGAGGCACAATCTCTAAAATAGGAGCACAATGTGCATCAAAATTGAATTTTGATGCTAGCGGCTCTAGAATCGGGACTTGCATCTTGAAACCTTGTTGTGCCTCAAAACATTGATTTTGATGCTCCAAAACTAGGGCTTTCAAGGCACAAGCTTCAAAATGATGTTCTAAGAGCACAATATGCACCAAAATCAGTTTTTGACGCTATTGGCTCTAGAATCGGGACTTGCATCTTGAAACCTTGTTGTGCTTGCAAACATTGATTTTGATGCTCCAAAATTGGGTCTTTCGAGGCACAAGCTCCGAGATGAGCTTCTAAGAAAAACATGTGCGTCAAAATGAAATTTTGATGCTATAGGCTCCAGAATAGGGACTTGATTCTTGAAACCTTGTTGTGCCTCATGTTAGAGTTATCTTGTATTAGCTAATAATTATTTATTTAATTATTAGTCTATTAAACTCTATGCTTAAGCTAAACTTAGGCATTTAATAATTATTCTTATCCCTTTAGGGTTTCTTTAGGGTTGCATATCTTTAGGGTTTCTATTATCCTTTTATAAGGATTGTATTGTACTTGTTCATTAAATTGATTCCCTTTCCGAATGATAATTTTCTTCTTCAGAGCATTTATGCTTTATGTGTCACCATTCTTCTCTTGTGACAGGTATTTGCATGCAAGTGTTCTTGGGATCTCTGAAGTTGTATTTCCTCAACTTCTTCATGCTATCAGAGTCTACATCTGCTGTTGCTTGTTCCTGATTTTTTCATAAGATTTTTTGGAGGAGGGTTTAAAGTTTTTTTTTTGAGTTTTTTCTTGGATCTGGAGTACCTATTTTGTTTTTGATAATTTTGGACTCAAAAGAGACCTCGTCGTTGAGCTCAGAATGCCCCCAAACCCCCATTTCCATATAAAATTTGTCAAATTTTGACAAATTTGGGTTCTTAAATTTTTTCTTTGGTTTTACCTTTTTTTGGCATGAATTTTGAGAAATTCGTAAAAAAAATAAAATTTAGAGCAGTTTGGCTTACGAAGGGCGTTTTCAGTCATTTTGATATATAATTCGACCTATTTCAATGACAAGTGCATCTGGGCAATGATTTTTCATTTGCACGCTTTACGAGGCATAAAAAACCATATAGTTGTACCTACAAATACGTCAGAAAATTTTTGTCAAAAAAAAAAAAAAAAACTTAATTTTTGTAACCCTTTTTATGCCCTAAAAGAGGGGTTTTTTCTTTTGGCCATAACTTGGTCATACCTGTGCTTTTTCAAAAACCTTATATCATCAGAAAGCTCTTTCCGATCTCTATCCAGATCTAGAGGTTTGAACTTTTGATTTTTCTTTTTTAAGTGTTTTTTTCTGTCAAATCTAGAGGTTCATTTTTGCACTCGAGGAGCCATAAAATGAGCATCCGAACTCTATTTTTCAAAAAATTTATATCGTTGGAAAGCTTGTCCAGCCATATGAGTTTTCTTTCCAGATTCTGCTCTAGGAATATTTCATTCATTTTTTTTCTTTTCAGCAATCTGGTGGATATCTTGGCTGTTTAAGGTCCTGGGATCTCTTCTCTGAGTAGGATGTCTCGGTTTTGATTCTTCTTTCTATTTCCAGTCTTCTTATCATCGTAACATTTCATTTATGCAAACACATTGAGATAAAGTGCCATCATGCATTGTTTACTTGAGATCTTGCACATCTTGTGCCTTATTGTACATGCACTACTTATAAAGTGTCATGAGGGGGTTGATGTTTGCCTTTTGTTTGTCATCTACCTTTGTCCAGTGACTGATCCTTCCATGAAATTTGTTTCATGATGTGTGTCAAGTGAGTGTTCCTTCCACGACACTATGTACTTTCTCTGCACCTTCGATGTTCCTGGTTTTTCGTCATGCAGTTCTTGTTGGTCATCTTTTTAAGTGTACTTGTCCCTCTCCCTTTTCAACATTATGGGGAGGTTTGTCCTGTTGGTTCTAATGCTTCAGTGGTTTGATTGATCAACTTTTCAGGCTTTGGTTTCTCTTACCATCTGTATCTTTGAGTTTAGTTGTTTGCCTTTGTTTGCCATTTGATTCGAGTAGTGTCATTTAAGGGCACTCATGCAGATTACAGTCTTCTCCACCTGGTCATGTTCTATTTTAGTGGAGGTTCTTTAGATCAGCAGTTACTCTTCGATAGTGTTTGCAGCTATTTCCTGCTTCAGTGGTGTTCTTCTTGCTTTTCCATCTCTTTTTGGAGTAGAGTTTTTTTCCCACGTGGTTTTCTCTATTTCTCTGATTCATAGAGAGTTGTTTGTGATTGGGTACCTCATCAGGTCTTGTTGTCTTCATCATGTAGTTGCATTTTTTGCTTCATACATTTAGTTTTTAGCTACTCCCTAAGTTCATCTTAAGGGGGGGTGTTAGAGTTATCTTGTATTAGCTAATAATAATTTATTTAATTATTAGTCTATTAAACTCTACGCTTAAGCTAAACTTAGACATTTAATAAATATTGTAGGTATTTAATAATTACACATTATCCCTTTAGGGTTTCTTTAGGGTTGCACACCTTTAGGGTTGCTATTATACTTTTATAAGGATTGTTTTGTACTTTTTCATGAATTGATTCCCTCTCTGAATGACAATATTCTTCTTCATAGCATTTATGTTTTTTTGCTTTATGTGCCTTCATTCTTCTCTTGTGAAAGGTATTTGCATGCAGGTGTTCTTAGGATTTCTGAAGTTGTATTTCCTCAACTTCTTCATGGTATTACAACCTACATCTACTGCCGCTTGTTCCTGATTTTTTGGAAGAGGGTTTCAAATTTTTTTTTTCAGAGTTTTTTATTGGATCTGGAGTAGCTATTTTGTTTTTGATAATTTTGGGCTCAAACAGACCTCACCATTGAGCTGAGAATGCCCAAAAAACCCATTTCCATATGAAATTTGTCAAATTTTGACAAATTTGGGTTCTGAAATTTTTTCTTTGGTTTTGCCTTTTTTTGGCACGAATTTTGAGAAATTTCTAAAAAAATCAGGGCTTTCAAGGCACAAGCTCCGAAATGGGGTTCTAAGAGCACGATGTACATCAAAATTACATTGTGACGCTACCAACTCTGGAATTGGGAATTGTGTCGCAACCTTGTTGTGCCTCCAAACACTAATTTTTATGCTCCAAAAACAAGGCTTTTGAGGCACAACTTCTGAAATGAGGTTCTAAGAACACCATGTTTGTCAAAATTATGTTTTGACGCTATCAGCTTGAGAATCGGGAGTTGTGTCTTAAAACCTTGTTGTGCCTTTAAACATTGATTTTGATGTTTCAAAACTAGAGCTTTCGAGCCACACGCTCCGAAACAAGGTTCTAAGAGCATGATGTCCATCAAAATCATGTTTTGACACTACAGGCTCCCGAATAGGGATTTGTGTTTCCAAACACCAATTTTGATGCTTTGAAATAGAAGATTTTGAGGCATAAGCTCCAAAACAAGGTTCTAAGAGCACGATGTGCGTCAAAATCAAATTTTGACGCAACCGCCTCCAGAATCAGGGCTTGCATCTTGTAACCTTGTTGTGCCTCAAAAAACTAATTTTGATGCTTCGAAACTTGGGCTTTCGAGTTTCAAGATTCAAAATGAAGTTCTAAGAGCACGATGTGCGCCAAAATCATATTTTGACGCTATTGACTGTAGAATCGGGACTTGCATCTTGAAACCTACAGGCTCCAAAATGAACTTCTAGGAGAATGATGTGTGGCAAAATGGAATTTTGATGGTACAGGATCCCGAATAGGGAGATGCTTCTTGAAACCTTGTTGTGCCTCAAAAAATTGCTTTTGATGTTTGAAAATCAGGGCTTTCAAGGCACAAGCTCCGAAATGAGGTTCTAAGAGCACGATGTACATCAAAATTGCTTTTTGACGCTACCGACTCTAGAATCGGGACTTGTGTCTTGAAACCTTGTTGTGCCTTTAAACATTGATTTTGATGTTTTGAAACTGGAGCTTTCGAGACACATGCTCCCAAACAAGGTTCTAAGAGCACGATGTGTATCAAAATCACATTTTGACACTACAGGCTCTGGAATAAGGACTTCTGTCTTGAAAGCTTGTTGTGCCTCCAAACGCCAATTTTGATGCTTTGAAACCAAAGATTTTGAGCCATAAGCTCCAAAATAAGGTTCTAAGAGCACAATGTGCATCAAAATCCAATTTTGATGGAACCGCCTCTAGAACCAGGACTTGCAACTTGAAATCTTGTTTTTCCTCCAAACATCGATTTTGATGCTCCAAAACTGGGGCTGTTGAGGCACAATTTCTAAAACAAGGTTCTAAGAGAACAATGTGCATCAAAATTGAATTTTGATGCTACTGGCTCTAGAATCAGGGCTTGCATCTTGAAACCTTGTTATGCCTCAAAACACTGATTTTGATGGTTCGAATTAGGGTTTTTGAGGCACAAGCACTAATTTTTATGCTCCAAAAATGCTCCTATTGAGGCACAACCTCTGTAACGAAGTTCTAAGAACACCATGTTTGTGAAAATCATGTTTTGACACTACAGACTCCGAAATAGGGACTTGCATTTTGGAAGCTTGTTATGCCTCGAGACACCAATTTTGATGCTTCGAAACAAAATATTTTGAGGCATAAGCTCCAAAACAAGGTTCTAAGAGCAGAACATCATTTTTGAAATTGTGTCTCGAAAGCCTCGGTTTCGAAGAATCAAAATCGGTGTTTGGAGGCACAACAAGGTTTGAAGATGCAAGTCTCAATTTTGGAGTCGATAGCATCAAAATTTTATTTTTATGCACATCATTCTCTTATAACCTCATTTTGGAGCTTATGCCTCGAAAGCCCCGATTTTAGAGCATCAAAATCATTGTTTGTAGGCACAACACAGTTTCAAGACGCAAGTCCAGATTCCAGAGTCGGTAGCGTTAAACCATGATTTTGACACACACATTGTGCTTTTAGAACCTTATCTAGGAGCTTCTACCTCAATAGCCTTGATTTAAGAGCATCAAAATCAATGTTTGGAGGCACAAGAAGGTTTCAAGACATAAGTCTCCGTTCCTAAGCCAGTAGCATCAAAACATGATTTTAAAGCACATCGTGCTCTTAGAACCTCATTTTGGAGCTTATGCCTTGAAAGACCCTATTTTAGAGAATGAAAATCAGTGTTTGGAGATACAAGAAGGTTTTAAGGCGCAAGTCCTGATTTCAGAGCTGATAGCATCAAAATTCGATTTTGACACACATTGTGCTCTTAGAACCTCCTTTAAGAGCTTGTGCATTGAAAGCACCAGTTTCAGAGCATAAAAATTGGTGTTTGAAGGCACAACAAGCTTTCAAGATGCAAGTCCCAATTCAAGAGTCGGTACTGTCAAAATTTGATTCACACGAATATCATTCTCTTGGAACCTCGTTTCGGAGCTTGTGCATCAAAAGCCTCAATTTTGGAGCAACAAAATTGGTGTGCTCTTAGAACCTCATTTCGGAGCTTGTGCCCAAAAATCTATGGCTTGAGAGCATCAAAATTGATGTTTGGAGGCACAACAAGGTTTCAAGACACAAGTCACGATTCTGGAGCCGGTAGCATCAAAATTTGTTTCGACGCACATTGTTCTCTTAGAACCTTGTTTTGGAGCTTATGCCTCAAAATCTTTGATTTCGAAGCATCAAAATTGGTGCTTGGAGGTATTGAGTCTAGAATTGGGACTTGCATGTTGAAACCTTGTTGTGCTTCCAAACATTGATTTTGACGCTCCAAAACTGGGTCTTTCGAGGCACAAGCTCCAAAATGAGCTTCTAAGAGAATGATGTGCGTCAAAATTCCATTTTTAACGCTATAGGCTCCGAAATAGGAACTTGCTTCTTGAAACCTTGTTGTACCTGAAAACATTGATTTTGATGTTCCAAAATCAGGGCTATGAAGGCACAAGCTCCGAAATGAGGTTCTAAGAACACGAGGTACATCGAAATTGCATCTTCAAACGTTGTTGTGCCTCCAAACATCGATTTTGATGCTCCAAAACTGGGGCTTTTCAAGCACAATTTCTAAAACAGGGTTTTAAGAGCACAATGTGCATCAAAATTCAATTTTGATGCTAATGGCTCAAGAATCGGGGCTTGCATCTTGAAACTGAGGTTCTAAGAGCACGATGTGCACCAAAATCATATTTTGATGATATTGACTCTAGAATCAGGACTTGTATCTTGAAACCTTGTTGTGCCTCCAAAGATTGATTTTGATGCTCCAAAATTGGGTCTTTCCAGGGACAAGCTCAAAAATGAGCTTTTAAGAGAATGATGTGCGTCAAAATGGAATTTTGATGCTACAGGCTCCAAAATAGGGACTTGCCTCTTGAAACCTTGTTGTGCCTCAAAAAATTGATTTTGATGTTCAAAAATTAGGGCTTTCAAGGCACAAGCTCTGAAACGAGGTTCTAGGAGCACAATGTACGTCAAAATTGCATTTTGATGCTACCGACTTTGGAATTGGGACTTGTGTCTTTAAACCTTGTTGTGCCTCCAAACACTAATTTTTATTTTCCAAAAATGAGGCTTTTGAGGAGGACCTCCGAAATGAGGTTCTAAGAACACCATGTTTGTCCAAATCGTCTTTCGTCACTATCAGCTTGAGAATCAGGACTTGTGTCTTGAAACCTTGTTGTGCCTTTAAACATTGATTTTGATGTTTTGAAACTGGAACTTTTGAGCTACACACTCCGAAACGAGGTTCTAAGAGCACGATGTGCATCAAAATAACGTTTTGATAGTACAGGCTCCGGAATAGGGACCTTCGTTTTGAAAGCTTGTTGTGCCTCCAAACACCAATTTTTATGCTTTGAAACTGAAGATTTTGAGGCATAAGCTCCAGAACACGGTTCTAAGAGCACAATGTGCATCAAAATTAAAATTTGATGTTACTGGCTCTAAAAACAGGGCTTGCACCTTGAAATCTTGTTGTGCCTCAAAACACTAATTTTGAAGCTCGAAAACTGGGGTTTTCGAGGCACAACTTTCTAAATGAGGTTCTAAGAGCACGATGTGCGCCAAAATCAGATTTTGACACTATTGACTCTAGAATCGGGACTTGCATCTTGAAACCTTGTTGTGCCTCCAGACATTGATTTTGATGCTCCAAAACTAGGTCTTTCGTAGCACAAGCTTTGAAATCAGCTTGTAAGAGAGTGATGTGCGTCAAAATGGAATTTTTACGTTACAGGCTCTGGAATAGGGACTTTCTTCTTGAAACCTTGTTGTGCCTCAAAACATTGATTTTGATGTTCCAAAACCAGGGATTTTAGGGGACAAGCTCCGAAATGAGGTTCTAAGAACACGATGTACATCCAAATTGCGTTTTGACGCTACCGACTATGGAATTGGGACTTGTGTCTTGAAACCTTATTGTGCCTCCAAACACTAATTTTTATTCTCCAAAAATGAGGCTTTTGAGGCAAACCTCCGTAATGAGGTTCTAAGAACACCATGTTTGTCAAAATCATTTTTTGACGCTATCAACTTGAGAATCGGTACTTGTGTCTTAAAACCTTGTTGCACCTTTAAACATTGATTTTGATGTTTTGAAACTGGAGCTTTCCAACCACACGCTCCAAAACAAGGTTCTAAGAGCACGATATGCATCAAAATCACGTTTTGACACTACAGGCTCCGGAATAGGGACTTGGGTCTCGAAAGCTTGTTGTGCGCCAATTTTGATGCTTCGAAACCAACGATTTGAGGCATAAGCTCCAAAACAAGGTTCTAAGAGCACGATGTGCATAAAAATCAAATTTTGATGCTACTAGCTCTTGAATCAGGAATTGCTTCTTGAAACCTTGTTGTGCCTCCAAACATCGATTTTGATGCTCCAAATATGGGGATTTTGAGGCACAACTTCTAAAACAGGGTTCTAAGAGCACAATGTACATCAAAATTGAATTTTGAAGCTACTGGCTCTAGAATCGGGGCTTGCATATTGAAACCTTGTTGTGCCTCATAACACTGATTTTGATGCTTTGAAATGAGGTTCTAAGAGCACAATGTGTGCCAAAATGAGATTTTGATGCTACCAACTCTAGAATTGGGATTTGTAGCTTGAAACATTGTTGTGCCTCCAAACACTAATTTTTATACTCCACAGCGAGGCTTTTAAAGCACAACCTCCGAAATGAGTTTCTAAGAACACCATGTTTGTCAAAATCGTGTTTTGACGCTATCAGCTTGAGAATCAGGACTTGTGACTTGAAACCTTGTTGTGCCTTTAAACATTGATTTTGATGTTTCACAACTGAAGCTTTCGAGCCACACGCTCTGAAATGAGGTTATAAGAGCATGAAGTGCAACAAAATTACATTCTGACACTGCAAGCTCTGGAATAGAGACTTGCGTCTTGGAAGCTTGTTGTGCCTCCAAACACAAATTTAGATGCTTCGAAACTGAAGATTTTTAGGTATAAGCTCCAAAACAAGGTTCTAAGAGCACGATGTGCGTCAAAATCAAATTCTGACACTATCGGCTCCAGAATGAGGACTCACATCTTGAAACCTTGTTGTTCCTCCAAACATCGATTTTGATTTTCCAAAACTGGGCTTTTGAGCCATAAGCTCCACAACAAGTTTCTAAGAACACGATGTGCATCAAAATCAAATTCTGATGCTACCAGCTCTAGAATCAGGGCTTGCATCTTGAAACCTTGTCATTCCTCAAAACACTAATTTTGATTCTCCGAAACCTGGGCATGATGTGCGCCAAAATCAAATTTTGACACTATTGACTCTAGAGTTGGGACTTGCATCTTGAAACCTTATTGTGCCTCCAAACATTCATTTTGATGCTCCAAAATTAGGTCTTTGAAGGCACAAGCTCTAAAATGAGGTTCTAAGAGCATAATGTACATCAAAATTGTGTTTTGCCGTTACCGACTTTGGAATTGGGACATGTGTCTTGAAACATTGTTGTGCCTCCAAACACTAATTTTTATGTTGTAGAAACAAGGCTTAAGAGGCACAACCTTCGAAATGAGGTTCTAAGAACACCATGTTTGTCAAAATCATGTTTTGATGCTATCAGCTTGAGAATCGGGACTTGTGTCTTGAAACCTTGTTGTGCCTTTAAACATTGATTTTGATGTTTTGAAACTAGAGCTTTTGAGCCACACGCTCCAAAATGAGATTTTAAGAGCACGATGTGCATCAAAATCACGTTTTGACACTACAGGCTCTTGAATACAGACTTGCATCCTGAAAGTTTGTTGTGCCTCCAAACACTAATTTTGATGATACGAAACCAAAGATTTTGAGGCATAAGTTCCAAAACAAGGTTCTAAAAGCACGATGTGTGTGAAAATCAAATTTTAACTCTACCGGCTCCGGAATCAAAACTTGCATCTTCAAACCTTTTTGTGTTCTCAGAGCACAATGTGAAAGAAAATTGAATTTTGAAGATACTGGCTCTAGAATCGGGGCCTGCATCTTGAAACCTTGTTGTGCCTCAAAACTCTGGTTTTGATGCTCCAAAATCGGGGCTTTCAAGGCTTAAGCTTTAAAATGAGGTTCTAAGAGCATGATGTGCCCCAAAATCAAATTTTGACACTATTGACTCTAGAATCGGGACTTGCATCTTGAAACCTTGTTGTGCCTCCAAACATTGATTTTGATGCTCCAAAACTGGGTCTTTCGAGGCACAAGCTCTGAAATGAGCTTCTAAGAGAATGATGTGCATGAAAATGTAATTTTGATGCTACAGGCTCCGGAATAGGGACTGGCTTCTTGAAACCTTGTTGTGCCTCAAAACATTGATTTTGATGTTCCAAAATTAGCGCTTTCAAGGCACAATCTCCGAAATGAGGTTCTAAGAGCACGATGTACATCAAAAATGCGTTTTGACGCTACCCGACTTTGGAATTGGGGCTTGTGTCTTGAAGCCTTGTTGTGTCTCCAAACACTAATTTTTATGCTCCAAAAATGAGGCTTTTGAGGCACAACCTCCCAAATGAGGTTCTAAGAACACCATATTTCTCAAAATTGTGTTTTGACGCAATCAGCTTCAGAATCAAGACTTTTCTCTTGAAACCTTGTTGTGCCTTTAAACATTGATTTTGATGTTTTGAAACTGGAGCTTTCGAGCCACAGGCTTTGGAAACGACATTCTAAGAGCACGATGTGCACCAAAACTGGGGCTTTCGTGGCACAAGCTTTGAAATGAGGCTCTAAGAGCACGATGTGCACCAAAATCAGATTTTGACGCTATTGACTTTAGAATCGGGACTTGCATCTTGAAAAATTGTTGTGTCTCCAAACATTGATTTTGATGCTCCAAAACTGGCTCTTTCGAGGCACAAGCTCCGAAATGATCTTCTAAGAGAATGATGTGCATCAAAATGGAATTTTGACACTATAGGCTCTGGAATAGGGACTTGCTTCTTGAAACCTTGTTGTGCCTCAAAACATTGATTTTGATGTTCCAAAATCAAGGCTTTGAAGGCACAAGCTCCGAAATGAGTTTCTAAGAGCACGATGTACATAAAAATTGTGTTTTGACGCTACCTCCGAAATGAGGTTCTAAGAACACCATGTTTATCAAAATCGTGTTTTGATGCTATCATCTTGAGAATCAAGACTTGTCTCTTGAAACTTTGTTGTGCCTTTAAACATTGATTTTGATGTTTCAAAACTGGAGCTTTTGATCCACATGCTCCGAAATGAGGTGCATCAAAATCACGTTTTGACACTGCAGGCTCCGGAATAGAGAGTTTCATCTTGGAAGCTTGTTGTGCCTCCAAACACCAATTTGGATGCTTCGGAACCAAAGATTTTGAGGCTATCAGCTTGAGAATCGGGACTTGTGTTTTGAAACCTTGTTGTGCCTTTAAACATTGATTTTGATGTTTCTAAACTAGAGCTTTTGAGCCACATGCTCCAAAACGATTCTAAGAGCGCGATGTGCATCAAAATCACAATTTGAACGCTCCAAAATAGGGAAATGCATCTTGAACGCTTGTTGTGCCTCCAAACACCAATTTTAATGCTTCGACACTGAAGATTTTGAGGCATAAGCTCCAAAACAAGATTCTAGGAGTATGATGTCTGTCAAAATCAAATTTTGATGCTACCGGGTCCAGAATTAGGTCTTGCATCTTGAAACCTTGTTGTGCCTCCAAACTTCGATTTTGATGCTCCAAAACTGGGGCTTTTGAGGCACAATTTCTAAAACATTGTTCTAAGAGCACAATGTGCATCAAAATTGAATTCTGATGCTACTTGCTCTAGAATCAGGGCTTGCATCTTGAAACCTTGTTGTACCTGAAAACACTGGTTTTGATGCTCTGAAAATGCGAGGCACAAGCTTCAAAATGAGCTTCTAAGAGCACGATGTGCACCAAAATCAAATTTTGATGCTAGTGGCTCTAGAATCGAGGCTTGCATCTTGAAACCCTTTGTGCCTCAAAACTTTGATTTTGATGCTCCAAAACTGGGTCTTTCGAGGCACAAGCTTCGAAATGAAATTCTAAGAGATTGATGTGCGTCAAAATGGAATTTTGACGCCACAGGCTCCGGAATAGGGACTTGCTTCTTAAAACTTTTTTGTGCCTCAAAACATTGATTTTGATGTTCCAAAATCAGGGCTTTCAAGGCACGACCTTCGGAATGAGGTTCTAAGAGCACGATGTACATAAATATTTTGTTTTGTCGCTACTGACTCTAGAATTGGGACTTGTGTCTAGAAACCTTGTTGTGCCTCCAAACACTAATTTTTATTCTCTAAAACAGGGTTCGAAGAGCACAATGTGCACTAGAATTGAATTTTTATACTACTGGCTCTAGAATCGGGGCTTGCATCTCGAAACATTGTTGTGTCTCAAAACACTCATTTTGATTTTTCGAAGCTGGGGCTTTCGAGGCACAAGGATCGAAATGAGGTTCTAAGAGCATGATGTGTGCCAAAATCAGATTTTGACGCTATTGACTCTAGACTCAAGACTTGCATCTTGAAACCTTATTGTGCCTCAAAACACTCATTTTGATGCTCCGGAACTAGGGCTTTCGAGGCACAAGCTCTGAAATGAGGTTCTAAGAGCACGATGTACATCAAAATTGCGTTTTGACGCCACCGACTCTGGAATTGGGACTTGTGTCTTGAAATGTTGTTGTGCCTCCAAACAATAACTTTTATGCTAAAAAAATGAGGCATTTGAGGCACAACCTCCAAAATGAGGTTCAAAGAACACCATGTTTGTAAAAATCGTGTTTTTATGCTATCAGCTTGAGAATCGAGACCTGTGTCTTGAAACCTTGTTGTACCTTTAAATATTGCTTTTGATGTTTGGAAATTGGAGCTTTCAAGCCACATGCTCCGCAACGGGGTTCTAAGAGCACGATATGCATCAAAATCACGTTTTGACAAAACAAGCTCCAGAATAGGGACTTGCATCTTGAAAGCTTGTTGTGCCTCCAAACACCAATTTTGATGATCTGAAACTGAAGATTTTGAGGCATAAGCTCCAAAACAAGGTTCTAAGAGCACGATGTGCATCATAATCAAATTCTGATGCTACCGGCTCTAGAATCAGGACTTGCATCTTGAAACCTTGTTGTGCCTCCCAACATCAATTTTGATGCTCCAAAACTAGGGCTTTTGAGCCACATGCTCCGAAACGAGATTCTAAGTGCATGGTGTGCATCAAAATCACGTTTTGACACTACAAGCTCCAGAATAGGGACTTGCATCTTGAAAGCTTGTTGTGCCTGCAAACACCTATTTTGATGATTCAAAATCGAAGATTTTGAGGCATAAGGTCCAAAACAAGGTTCTAAGAGCATGATATGCCTTAGAATCAAATTCTGACGCTACCGGCTCTAGAATCAGGATGCATTTTGAAACCTTTGTGTTCATCCAAACATCGATTTTGATGCTCCAAAACTGGTGCTTTTGAGGCACAATTTCTAAAAAAGTGTTTTAAGAGCACAATGTGCATCAAAATTAAATTTTGATGCTATTGGCTCTAGAATCGGGGCTTGCACCTTGAAACCTTGTTGTGCCTCAAAACACTGATTTTGATGCTCTGAAACCGTGGTTTTCAAGGCACAAGCTTTGAAATGAGGTTCTAAGAGCACGATGTGCGCTAAAATCAGATTTTGATGCTATTGACTCTAGAATCGGGACTTGCATCTTGAAACCTTGTTGTGCTTCCAAACATTGATTTTGATGCTCCAAAACTGGGTCTTTCGAGGCACAAGGGCCAAAATGAGCTTCTAAGAGAATAATGTGCATTTTGACGCTACAAGCTCCGAAATAGGGACTTGCTTCTTGAAAGCTTGTTATGCCTCAAAACATTGATTTTCATGTTCCAAAATCAGGCCTTTCAAGGCACAAGCTCTGAAATGACATTCTAAGAGCAAGATGTACATCAAAACTGCATTTTGACGCTACTGACTCTGAAAATGGGAATTGTGTCTTTAAACGTTGTTGTGCGTCCAAACACTAATTTTTACGCTCCAAAAATGAGGCTTTTGAGGCAGAACCTCTGAAATGAGGTTCTAAGAACACCATGTTTGTAAAAATCATTTTTTGATGCTATCAAATTGAGAATTGGGACTTGTGTCTTGAAACCTTGTTGTGCCTATAAACATTGATTTTGATGTTTCAAAACTGGACCTTTCGAGCCACACGCTCCGAAATGAGGTTCTAAGAGCACGATGTGCATCAAAATCATGTTTTGACACTACAGGCTCCAGAATAGTGACTTGAATCTTGAAATCTTGTTGTGCCTCCAAACACCAATTTTGATGATCTGAAACTGAAGATTTTGAGGCATAAGCTCCAAAACAAGGTTCTAAGAGCACGTTGTGCATCATAATCAAATTCTGATGCTACCGGCTCTAGAATCAGGACTGGCATCTTGAAACCTTCTTGTGCCTCCAAACATCGATTTTGATGCTCCAAAACTAGGGCTTTTGAGCCACATGCTCCGAAACGAGATTCTAAGTGCACGATGTGCATCAAAATCACGTTTTGACACTACAAGCTCCAGAATAGGGACTTGCGTCTTGAAAGCTTGTTGTTCTTCCAAACACCAATTTTGATGCTTCGAAACCGAATATTTTGAGAGATAAGCTCCAAAACAAGGTTCTCAGAGCACGATGTGGGTCAAAATCAAATTCTGACGCTACTGACTCCAGAATTAGGACTTGCATTTTAAAACCTTGTTGTGCCTCCAAACATCGATTTTGATGCTCCAAAATAGGGGCTTTTGAGGCACAATTTCTAAAACAGGGTTGTAAGAGCACAATGTGCATCAAAATTGAATTTTGATGCTACTGGCTCTAGAATCGAGGCTTGCATCTTGAAACCTTATTGTGCCTCAAAACACTAATTTTGATGCTCTGAAACCAGGGCTTTCGAGGCACAAACTCCGAAATGAACTTCTAAGAGAATGATGTGCATCAAAATGGAATTTTGACCCTACAGACTCTTAAATAGGGACTTGCTTCTTGAAACCTTCTTGTGCCTCAAAACATTGATTTTGATGTTCCAAAACCAGAGGTTTCAAAGCATAAGCTCCGAAATGAGGTTCCAAGAGCACGATGTACATCAAAAATGCGTTTTGACACTACCGACTCTCGAATTGGGACTTATGTCTTGAAACCTTGTTGTGCCTCCAAACAAAAATTTTTATGGTCCAAAAATGAGGCTTTTGAGTGACAACCTCTGAAATGAGGTTCTAAGAAGACCATGTTTGTCAAAATCATGTTTTGACGCTATCAGCTTGAGAATTGGGACTTGTGCCTTGAAACCTTGTTGTGGCCTTTAAACATTGATTTTGATGTTTTGAAAAGGGAGCTTCCGAGACAAACACTTTGAAACGAGGTTCTAAGAGCACGATGTGCATCAAAATCATGTTTCGACACTACAGGCTTCGGAATAGGGACAAGCTTGTTGTGCCTTCAAATACCAATTTTGATGATTCAAAACCGAAGATTTTGAGAGATAAGCTCCAAAACAAGGTTCTAAGAGCACGATGTGCGTGAAAATCAAATTTCAACGCTACCGGCTCCAGAATCAAGGCTTGCATCTTGAAACCTTATTGTGTCTCCAAACATCGATTTTGATGCTTCAAAATTGAATTTTGATGCTACTGGCTCTATAATCGGCGCTTGCATCTTGAAACCTTGTTGTGCCTCAAAACACTGATTTTGATGCTCTGAAACCGGAGCTTTTGAGGGAAAAGCTTCGAAATGAGGTTCTAAGGGCACGATGTGCGCCAAAATAAAATTTTGACAATATTGACTCTAGAATCAAGACGTGCATCTTGAAACCTTGTTGTTCCTCCAAACATTGATTTTGATGCTCCAAAATTGGGTCTTTCGAGGCACAAGCTCTGAAATGAGATTCTAAGATAATGATATGCATCAAAATGGAATTTCAACGCTACAGGCCTTGGAATAGGGACTTGTTTCTTGAAACCTTGTTGTGCCTTAAAACATTGATTTTGATGTTCCAAAATCAAGGCTTTCAAGGCACAAGCTCCGAAATGAGGTTCTAAGAGCACGGTGTACCTCAAAATTTTGTTTTGACACTACTGATTCTGAAATTGGGACTTGTGTCTACAAACCTTGTTGTGCCTCCAAACACTAATTTTTATACTCCAAAAATGAGGTTCTATGAACACCATGTTTGTCAAATTCCTATTTTGACGCTATTAGCTTAAGAATCAGGAACTGTGTCTTGAAACCTTGTTGTGCCTTTAAACATTGATCTTTGTGTTTTGAAAATGGAGCGTTTGAGCGACATGCTCCGAAATGAGGTTCTAAGAGCACATTGTGCGTCAAAATCATGATTTGATACAATAGGATCCAGGATAGGGACTTGCATCTTCAAAGCTTGTTGTGCCTCGAAACCTTGTTGTGCCTCGAAACCTTGTTGTGCCTCGAAACCTTTGAAACCAGGGCTTTCAAGGCACAAGCTTCGAAATGAGGTTCTAAGACCACGATGTGTGCCAAAATAATATTTTGATGTGATTCAATCTAGAATTGGGACAGGTATCTTGGAACCATGTTGTGCCTCCAAACATTGATTTTGATGCTCCAAAATTGGGTCTTATGAGGCACAAGCACTGAAATGAGCTTCTAAGAGAATGATGTGCGTCAAAATGAAATTTTGACACTATAGGCTCTAGAATATGGACTTGCTTCTTGAAACCTTGTTGTGCCTGAAAACATTGATTTTGATGTTCCCATATCAGGGCTTTCAAGGCACAAGCTCCAAATTGAATTTTGATGCTACTGGCTCTAGAATCGGGGCTTGCATCTTGAAACCTTGTTGTGCCTCAAAAAATTGATTTTGGTGCTCCAAAACCGGGGCTTTCGAGGCACAAGCTTCAAAATGAGGTTCTAAGCCCACGATGTGCGCCAAAATCATATTTTGACGCTATTGACTCTAGAATCAGGACTTGTATCTTGAAACCTTGTTGTGCCTCCAAACATTGATTTTGATGTTCCAAAACTGGATCTTGCGAGGCATAAGCTCCGAAATGAGCTTCTAAGAGAATGATGTGCATCAAAATGGAATTTTGATGCTATAGGCTCTAGAAAAGGGACTTGCTTCTTGAAACCTTGTTGTGTCTCACAACATTGATTTTGACGTTCCAAATTCAGGTCTTTCAAGGCACAAGCTCTGAAATTAGGTTCTAAGAGCATGATGTATATCAAAATCACATATTGACACTACAGGCTTCGGAATAGAGACTTGCTTCTTGAAAGCTTGTTGTACCTCCACACACCAATTTTGATGGTTCGAAACCAAAGATTTTGAGGCACAAGCTCCAAACCAAGGTTCTAACAGCACTATGTGCGTCAAAATCAAATTTTGACGCTACCCGCCTCTAGAATCAGGACTTGCATCTTGAAACCTTGTTGTGTCTCCAAACGTCAATTTTCATACTCCAAAATTGGGGCTTTTGAGGCAGAATTTCTAAAACAGGGTTCTTAGAGCACAATGTGCATCAAACTTGAATTTTGATGCTACTAGCTCCGGAATCGAGGCTTGAAACTGAAAACCTCGTTGTGCCTCAAAACACTGATTTTGTTGCTCCAAAACTAGGGCTTCTGAGGCACAAGCTTCGAAATGAGGTTCTAAGAGGACGATGTGCGCCAAAATCAGATTTTGACGCTATTGTCTCTAGAATCGGGACTTGCGTCTTGAAATCTTGTTGTGCCTCCAAACATTGATTTTGATGCTCCGAAATGAGCTTCTAAGAGAATGATGTGCTTCAAAATGAAATTTTGACGCTACAGGCTCCACAATAGGGATTCTTGAAATGCTGTTGTGCCCCAAAACATTAATTTTGATGTTCCAAAATCAGGGCTTTCAAGGTACAAGCTCTGAAATGAGATTCTCGGAGCACAATGTACATCAAAATTGCATTTTCATGCTATCGACTCTGGAATTTGGACAAGGGCTTTTGAGGCACAATTTCTAAAACAGGGTTTTAAGAGCACAATGTGCATCAAAATTGAATTTTGATTCTACTAGCTCTGGAAACGGAGCTTGCATCTTGAAATCTTGTTGTGCCTCAAAACACTGATTTTGATGCTTTGAAACTGGGGCTTTCCAGGCACAAGCTCCGATATGAGGTTCTAAGAGCACGATGTACATAGAAATAGGGTTTTGATGCGACTGACTCTCAAATTGGGACTTGTGTCTTGAAACCTTTTTGTCCCTCCAAACACTAATTTTTATGCTCAAAAAATGAGGCTTTTGAGGCATGACCACCGCAATGAGGTTCTAAGAACACCATGTTTGTCAAAATCGTGTTTTGACGCTATCAGTTTGAGAATCCGGACTTGTGTCTTAAAACCTTGTTGTGCTCCGAAACGAGGTTCTAAGAGCAAGATGTGCATCAAAATCATGTTTTGACACTAGAATCGTGACTTGCATTTTGAAACCTAGTGCCTCCAAACATTGATTTTGATGCTCCAAAATTGGGTCTTTCGAGGTACAAGCTCCGAAATGAGCTTCTAAGAGAATGATGTGCGTGAAAATAGAATTGCGATGCTACAGGCTCTGGAATAGGGACTTCTTGAAACCTTGTTGTGCCTCAAAACATTGATTTTGATGTTCAAAAATCAGGGCTTTCAAGGCACAAGCTCTGAAATGAGGTTCTAAGAGCACGATGTATATCAAAATTGCGTTTTGATGCTATCGACTCTGAAATTTGGACCTGCCTCCAAACACTAATTTTTAAGCTCAAAAAATGAGGCTTTTAACTGACAACCTCTGAAATGAGGTTCTAAGAACACCATGTTTGTCAAAATTATGTTTTGACTCTATTAGCTTGAGAATCGGGACTTGTCTTGAAACCTTGTTGTGCCTTTAAACATTTATTTTGATGTTTCAAAATTGGAGCTTTCGAGGCACACACTCTGAAACGAGGTTCTACGAGCATGATGTGCATTAAAATCATGTTTTGACACTAGAGGCTCCGGAATAGGGACTTGCGTCTTGAAACCTTATTGTGCCTCCAAACATCGATTTTGATGCTCCAAAATTGGGACTTTTGAGGTACAATTTCCAAAACAGGGTTCTAAGAGCACAATGTCCATCAAAATTGAATTTTGATGCTACTAGCTCTAGAATCGGGGCTTGCATCTTGAAACATTGTTGTGTCTCAAAACACTGATTAGTGCCAAAATTAGATTTTGACGCTATTGACTCTAGAATCGGGACTTGCAACTTGAAACATTTTTGTGTCTCCAAACATTGATTTTGATGCTCCAAAACTGGGTCTTTCGAGGCACAAGCTCCGAAATGAGCTTCTAAGAGAATGATGTGTGTCAAAATGAAATTTTCACGCTACAGGCTTTCAAATAGGGACTTGCTTCTTGAAACCTTGTTGTGCCTCAAAACTTTGATTTTGATGTTCCAAAATCAGGGCTTTCAAGGCGCAAGCTTCGAAATGAGGTTCTTAGAGCATGATGTACATCAAAATTGTGTTTTGACGCTATCGACTCTGGAATTGGGACTTGTGTCTTGAAACACTTTTGTGCCTCCAAACACTAATTTTTTTGCTTCAAAAATGAGGCTTTTAAGGCACAACCTTGGAAATGAGGTTCTAAGAACACCATGTTTGTCAAAATCATTTTTTGATGCTATCAGCTTGAGAATAGGGACTTGTGTCTTGAATCCTTGTTGTGCCTTTAAACATTGATTTTGATGTTTTGAAACTGGAGCTTTCGAGCCACACGCTCCAAAATGAGGTTCTAAGAGCACGATGTGTATGAAAATCATGTTTTGACATTAGAGGCTCCAGAATAGGGACTTGCATCTTGAAAGCTTGTTGTGCCTCCAAACACAAATTTCGATGCTTTGAAACCAAAGATTTTGAGGCATAAGCTCTAAAACGAGGTTCTAAGAGTACAATGTGCATCAAAATCAAATATTGAATCTACTGGCTTAAGAATCAAGACTTGCATCTTGAAATGTTGTTTTGCCTCCAAACATCGATTTTGATGCTACAAATCTGGGGCTTTTGAGGCACAATTTCTAAAATAGGGAAGAGCACAATATGCATCAAAATTTGATTTTGATGCTATTGGCTCTAGAATCGAGGCTTGCATCTTGAAATCTTGTTGTGCCTCAAAACATGTATTTTGAAGCTCCAAAACTAGGGCTTTTGAAGTACAAGCTTCGAAATGAGGTTCTAAAAGCACGTTGTGCACCAAAATTAGATTTTGACGCTATTGACTCTAGAATCAGGATTTGCAACTGGAAACCTTGTTGTGCCTCCAGACACTGATTTTGATGCTCCAAAACTGGGTCTTTTGTGGCACAAGCTCCGAAATGATCTTGTAAGAGAATGTCGTGCGTCAAAATGAAATTTTGACGCTATGGGCTCCGAAATAGGGACTTGCTTCTTGAAACCTTGTTGTGCCTCAAAACATTGATTTTGATGTTCCAAAATCAGGGCTTTCAAGGCACAAGCTCCTAAACGAGGTTCTAAGAGTATGATGTTCATCAAAATTGCATTTTGATGCTATCGACTCTGGAATTGGGACTTGTGTCTTGATACCCTTTTGTGCCTCTTAACACTAATTTTTAAGCTCCAAAAACAAGGCTTTTGAGGCACAACCTCCAAAATGAAGTTCTAAGAACACCATGTTTGTCAAAATCATGTTTTGACCCAATCATCTTGAGAATCTGGACTTGCATCTTGAAACCTTGTTGTGCCTCCAAACATCTATTTTGATGCTCCAAAACTGGGGCTTTTGAGGCACAATTTCTAAAACAAGGTTCTAAGAGCACAATGTGCATCAAAATTCAATTTTGATGCTAGTGGCTCTAGAATCGGGACTTGCATCTTGAAACCTTGTTGTGCTTCCAAACATTGATTTTGATGCTCCAAAACTGGGTCTTTCGAGGCACAAGCTCTGAGATAAGCTTCTAAGAAAAACATGTGCGTCAATATGAAATTTTGATGCTACAGGCTCCGGAATAGGGACTTGATTCTTGAAACCTTGTTGTGCCTCAAAATGTTGATTTTGATGTTCCAAAATTAGGGCTTTCAAGGCACAAGCTCCGAAATGCGGTTCTAAGAGCAAGATGTACATCAAAATTGCATTTTGACGCTACCAACTCTGGAATAGGGACTTGTGTCTTGAAACCTTGTTGTGCCTCTAAACACTAATTTTTATGCTCCAAAAATGAGGCTCTGAAGGCAAAACCTCCAAAATGAGGTTGTAAGAACACCATGTTTGTCAAAATCATGTTTTGACGCTTTCAGCTTGATAATCGGGACTTGTGTCTTCAAACCTTGTTGTGCCTTTAAACATTGATTTTGATGTCTCAAAACAAGAGCTTTCAAGCCACACGCTCCGAAACGAGGTTCTAAAAGCACGATGTGCATCAAAATCATGTTTTGACACTACAGGCTCCGGAATAGGTACTTGCATCTTGAAAGCTTGTTGTGCTTCCAAACACCAATTTTGATGCTTTGAAACCCAAGATTTAGAGGCATAAGCTCCAAAATAAGGTTCTAGAAGCATGATGTCCGTGAAAATCAAATTTTGACGCTATCGGCTCCAGAAATCAAGACTTGCATCTTAAAACCTTATTGTGCCTCCAAACATCAATTTTGATGCTCCAAAACTGGGGCTTTCGAGGCACAAGCTCCAAAATGAGCTTCTAAGAGAATGATGTGCGTCAAAATGGAATTTTGATGCTATAGGCTCTCGAATATCGACTTGCTTCTTGAAACCTTGTTGTGCCTCCAAACACCAATTTTGATGTTCTAAAATCAGGGCTTTCAAGGCACAAGATTCGAAATGAGGTTCTAAGAGCACGATGTGCATCAAAATCATGTTTTGACACTACAGGCTCCGGAATAGGGACTTGCATCTTGAAAGGTTGTTGTGCCTCCAAACATCGATTTTGATGCTCCAAATTTGGGGCTTTTGAGGCACAATTTCTAAAATAGGGTTCTAAGAGTACAATGTGCATCAAAATTGAATTTTGATGCTACCAGCTCTAGAATCGGGGCTTGCATCTTGAAATATTGTTGTGCCTCAAAATACTGATTTTGATTCTCTGAAACCAGGGCTTTCAAAGCACAAGCTTCAAAATGAAGTTCTAAGAGCACGATGTGCACCAAAATCAGATTTTGACGCTATTAGCTTGAGCATAGGGACTTGTGTCTTGAAACCTTATTGTGCCTTTAAACATTGATTTTGATGTTTTGAAACTGGAGCTCTCAAGCCACAAGCTCGAAAATGAGGTTCTAAGAGCACGATGTGCATGAAAATCACGTTTTGACACTAAAGGCTCCGGAATAGGGACTTGCATCTTGAAAGCTTGTTGTGCCTCCAAACATGAATTTCGATGATTTGAAACCGAAGATTTTGAGGCATAAGCTCCAAAACAGGGTTCTAAGAGTACAATGTGCGTCAAAATGAAATATTGACTCTATCGGCTCAAGAATCAAGACTTGCATCTTGAAACCTTGTTGTGCCTCCAAACATCGATTTTAATGCTCCAAAACTCGGGCTTTTGAGGCACAATTTCTAAAACAGGGTTCTAAGAGCACAATGTGCATCAAAATTGAATTTTGATGTTACTAGCTCTAGACTCGAGGCTTGCATATTGAAATCTTATTTATCCTCAAAACATTGATTTTGAAGCTCCGAAACCAGGGCTTTTGAGGCACAAGCTTCGAAATGAGGTTCTAAGAGCACAATGTGCGCCAAAATTAGATTTTGATGCTATTGACTCTAGAATCGGGACTTGCATCTTGAAACCTTGTTGTGCCTCCAAACATTGATTTTGATGCTCCAAAATTGGGTCTTTCATGGCACAAGCTCCGAAATAAGCTTGTAAGAGAATGATGTGCGTCAAAATGGAATTTTATCGCTACAGGCTCCGGAATAGGGACTTGCTTCTTGAAACCTTGTTGTGCCTCAAAACATTGATTTTGATGTTCCAAAATCAAGGCTTTCAAGGCGCAAGCTCCGAAACGAGGTTCTAAGAGTACGATGTACATCAAAATTATGTTTTGATGATACTGACTCTGGAATTGGGACTTGTGTCTTGAAACCTTGTTGTGCCTCTAAACACTAATTTTTATGCTCCAAAAAATGAGGCTTTTGAGGCACAACCTCCGAAATGAGGTTCTAAGAACACCATGTTTGTCAAAATTGTGTTTTGACCCAATCATTTTGAGAATCCAGACTTGCATCTTGAAACCTTGTTGTGCCTCCAAACATCAATTTTGATGCTCCAAAAATGGGGCTTTTGAAGCACAATTTTGATGCTATTGAATCTAGAATTAGGACTTGCATCTTGAAACCTTGTTGTGCTTCCAAACATTGATTTTGATGCTCCAAAACTGGGTCTTTCGAGGCACAAGCTCCGAGATGAGCTTCTAAGAAAAACATGTGCGTCAAAATGGAATTTTGATGCTACAGGCTTCGGAATAGGGACTTGATTCTTGAAACCGTGTTGTGCCTCATGTTAAAGTTATCTTGTATTAGCTAATAATTATTTATTTAATTATTAGTCTATTAAACTCTACACTTAAGCTAAACTTAGGCATTTAATAATTATTCTTATCCCTTTAGGGTTTCTATTATCCTTTTATAAGGAATGTATTGTACTTGTTCATTAAATTGATTCCCTTTCTGAATGATAATTTTCTTCTTCAGAGCATTTATGCTTTTTTGCTTTATGTGTCTCAATTCTTCTCTTGTGACAGGTATTTCCTCAACTTCTTCATGGTATCAGAGCTTACATTTGCTGCGGCTTGTTCCTCTCCCTTTTCAGCATTATGGGGAGGTTTGTCCTGTTGGTTCTAATGCTTCAGTGGTTCGATTGATCAACTCTTCAGGCTTTGGTTTCTCATACCATCTATATCTTTGAGTTCAGTTGTTTGCCTTTGTTTTCCATCTAGTTCGAATAGTATCATTTGAGGGCACTCATGCAGATTACAGTCTTCTCTACCTGGTCATGTTCTATTTCAGTGGAGCTTCTTCAGATCAGCAGTTACTCTTCGACAGTGTTTGCAGGTATTTCCTTCTTCAGTGGTGTTCTTCTTGCTTTTCCATCTCTTTTTGGAGTAGAGTTTTTTTCTCACGTGGTTTTCTCTATTTCTCCGATTCATAGAGAGTTGGTTGTGATTGGGTACCTCATCAGGCCTTATTGTCAGGACCCAAATTTGCCTTCATCATGTACTTGCATTTTTTGCTTCATGCATTTAGTTTTTAGCTACTCCCTAAGTTCATCTTAAGAGGGGGTGTTAGAGTTATCTTGTATTAGCTAATAATTATTTATTTAATTATTAGTCTATTAAAGTCTATGCTTAAGCTAAACTTAGGCATTCAATAAATATTGTAGGTATTTAATAATTATTCTAATTATTAAATACACATTATCCCTTTAGGAATTCTTTAGGGTTGGACACCTTTAGGATTGCTATTATCAGTTTATAAGGATTATTTTGTACTTTTTCATAGATTAATTCCCTCTCTGAATGATAGTCTTCTTCTTCAGAGCATTTATGTTTTGTTGCTTTATGTGCCTTCATTCTTCTCTTGTGACAAGTATTCATGCAAGTGTTCTTGGGATCTCTGAAGTTGTATTTCCTCAACTTCTTCATGGTATCAGAGCCTACATCTGCTGCCGCTTGTTCCTGATTTTTTGGAGGAGGGTTTCAAGTTTTTTTTTTAGAGTTTTTTTATTGGATCTAGAGTAGCTATTTTGTTTTTGATAATTTTGGGCTCCAACAGACCTCACCATTGAGCTCAGAATGCCCCAAAACCCCCATTTCCATATAAAATTTGACAAATTTTGACACATTTGGGTTCTGAAATTTTTTCTTTGGTTTTGCCTTTTTTTGGCATGAATTTTGAGAAATTCGTAAAAAAAATCAGGGCTTTCAAGGCACAAGCTCCAAAATGAGGTTCTAAGAGCACGATGTACATCAAATTGCATTTTGATGCTATTGACTCTGGAATTGGGAATTGTGTCTTGAAACCTTGTTGTGCCTCCAAACACTAATTTTTATGCTCCAAAAATGAGGCTTTTGAAGCGCAACCTCTGAAATGAGGTTAAAAGAACACCATGTTTGTCAAAATCGTATTTTGATGTTATCAGCTTGAGAATCGGGACTTGTGTCTTGAAACCTTGTTGTGCCTTTAAACATTGATTTTGATTTTTTGAAACTGGAGCTTTCGAGCCACACACTCCGTAACGAGGTTCTAAGAGAATGATGTGCATCAAAATCACTTTTTGACACTACAGGCTTTGGAATAGGGATTTGTGTCTGGAAAGCTTGTTGTGCCTCCAAACACCAATTTTGATGCTTTGAAACAGAAGATTTTGAGGCATAAGCTCCAAAACAAGGTTCTAAGAGCACGATGTGCGTTAAAATCAAATTTTGGCAACCGCCTCCAAAATCAGGGCTTGCATCTTCAAACCTTGTTGTGCCTCAAAAAACTAATTTTGATCCTCTGAAACTCGAGCCTTCGAGTTTCAAGCTTCAAAATGAGGTTCGAAGAGCACGATGTGCGCCAAAATCATATTTTGATGCTATTGACTGTAGAATCGGGACTTGCATCTTGAAACCTTATTGTGCCTCCAAACATGGTTCTTGAAACCTTGTTGTGCCTCAAAACATTGCTTTTGATGTTTGAAAATCAGGGCTTTAAAGGCACAAGCTCCGAAATGAAGTTCTAAGAGCACGATGTACGTCAAAATTGCATTTTGATGCTACCAACTCTAGAATCGGGACTTGTGTTTTGAAACCTTGTTGTGCCTTTAAACATTGATTTTGATGTTTTGAAACTGGAGCTTTCAAGCCACATGCTCTGAAACGAGGTTCTAAGAGCATGATGTGCATCAAAATCACGTTTTGACACTATAGGCTTTGGAATAGGGACTTGCGTCTTGAAAGCTTGTTGTGCCTCCAAACACAAAATTTTGATGCTTTGAAACTGAAGATTTTGAGGCATAAGCTCCAAAACAAGTTTCTAAGAGCACAATGTGCATGAAAATCAAATTTTGACACAACCGCCTCCAGAATCAGGACTTGCAAATTGAAATCTTCTTTTTCCTCCAAACATCGATTTTTATGCTCCAAAACTGGGGTTGTTGAGACAGAATTTCTAAAACCGGGTTCTAAGACAACAATGTGCATCAAAATTGAATTTTGATGCTACTCGCTCTAGAATCGGGGCTTGCATCTTGAAACCTTGTTATGCCTCAAAACACTGATTTTGATGGTTCGAATTGGGGCTTTCGAGGCACAAGCACTAATTTTTATGCTCCAAAAATGCGCCTTTTGAGGCACATTCTTCGAAGCAAAGTTCTAAGAACACCATGTTTGTGAAAATCGTGTTTTGACGCTATCAGCTTGAGAATCGGGACTCATGTCTTGAAACCTTGTTGTGCCTTTAAACATAGTTTTTTAGGTTTGGAAACTGGAGCTTTTGAGCCGCACACTCTGAAACGAGGTTCTATGAGCATGATGTGGATCAAAATCATGTTTTGACACTACAAGCTGCGAAATAGGGACTTGCATCTTGTATGCTTGTTGTGCCTCGAGACACCAATTTTGATACTTTGAAACCAAAGATTTTGAGGCATAAGCTCCAAAACAAGGTTCTAAGAGCATATGTGTGTCAAAATCAAATTCTGACTCTACTGGCTCCAGAATCGGGGCTTGCATCTTGAAACCTTGCTGTGCCTCAACACTGATTTTGATGCTCTGAAATTGGGGTTTTTGAGGCACAAGCTTTGAAATGAAGTTCTACGAGCACGATGTTTGCCAAAATCAGATTTTGACACTATTGACTCTAGAATCAGGACTTGCTTCTTGAAACCTTGTTGTGCGTCAAAAAATTGATTTTGATGTTCCCAAATCAGGGCTTTCAAGGCATAAGCTCCAAAATGAGGTTCTAAGAGCACGATGTACATCAAAATTGGGTTTTGACGCTACTGATTCTAGAATTGGGACTTGTCTCTTGCAACCTTTTTGCCCTCCAAACACTAATTTTTATGCTCCAAAAGCGAGGCTTTTGAGGCACGACCTCCCTAATGAGGTTCTAGGAACACCATGTTTGTCAAAATCTTGTTTTGACGCTATCAGCTTGAGAATCCAGACTTGTGTCTTGAAACCTTGTTGTGCCTTTAAACATTGATTTTGATGTTTTGAAACTTGAGCTTTCGAGCCATGTGCTCCGAAATGAGGTTCGAAGAGCACAATGTGAATCAAAATAATGTTTTGACACTACAAGCTCTGAAATAGGGACTTGCATCTTGAAAGCTTGCTATGCTTCCAAACACCAATTTTGATGCTTAGAAACCGAAGATTTTGAGGCATAAGCTCCAAAACAAGGTTCTAAGAGCACGATGTGCGTGAAAATCAAATTTTAACACTACCTGCTCCAAAATCAGAACTTGCATCTTGAAATCTTGTTGTGCCTCCACACATCAATTTTGATGCTCCAAAATTGGGGCTTTTGAGGAACAATTTCTAAAACAGGGTTCTAAGAGCACAATGTGCATTAAAATTTAATTTTGATGCTACTCGCTCTAGAATTGGGGCTTGCATCTTGAAACCTTGTTGTGCCTGAAAACACTTATTTTGATGCTCTAAAAATAGGGCTTTTGAAGCACAAGCTTCGAAATTAGGTTCTAAGAGCACGATGTGCACTAAAATCATATTTTGACGCTATTGACTCTAGAATCGTGGCTTGCATCTTGAAACCTTGTTGTGCCTCGAAACATTGATTTTGATGGTCCAAAATTCGGTCTTTTGAGGCACAAGTTCCGAAATGATGTGCGTCAAAATGAAATTTTGATGCTACAGGCTCTCGAATAGGGACTTGCTTCTTGAAACCTTGTTGTGCCTCAAAACATTGATTTTGATATTCCAAAATCAGGGCTTTCAAGGCACAAGCTTTGAAATGAGGTTCGAAGAGCATGATGTACATCAAAATTATGTTTTGATGCTATCGATTCTGGAATTGGGACTTGTGTCTTGAAACCTTGTTTTGCCTCCAAACACTAATTTTTATGCTCAAGAAACAAGGCTTGTAAGGCACAACCTCCGGAATGAGGTTCTAAGAACACCATGTTTGTCAAAATTGTGTTTTGATGCTATCAGCTTGAGAATAGGGACTTGTGTCTTGAAACCTTGTTATGCCTTTAAACATTGATTTTGATGTTTCAAAACTGGAGCTTTCGAGCCACACGCTCTGAAATGAGATTCTAAGAGCACGATGTGCATCAAAATCACTTTTTGATACTACAGGCTCCGGAATAGGGACTTGTGTCTTGAAAGCTTGGTGTGCCTCCAAACACCAATTTTGATGCTTTGAAACAAAAGATTTTGAGGCAGAAGGTCCAAAACAAGGTTCTAAGAGCACGATGTGCGCCAAAATCATATTTTGACGCTATTGATTGCAGAATAGGGACTTGCATCTTGAAACCTTATTGTGCCTCCAAACATTGATTTTGATGTTCGAAAACTGGGTCTTTCGAGACATAAGCTCCGAAATGAACTTCTAAGAGAATGATTTGCGTGAAAATGGAATTTTGACACTACAGGCTCCCAAATAGTGACATGCTTCTTGAAACCTTGATGTGCCTCAAAACATTGCTTTTGATTTTCAAAAATTAGTGCTTTCAAGGAACAAGATCCGAAATGAGGTTCTAAGAGCACGATGTACATCAAAATTGTGTTTTGACGCTATCGACTCTGGAATCGGGACTTGTATCTTGAAACCTTGTTGTGCCTTTAAACATTGATTTTGATGTTTTGAAACTGGAGCTTTCGGGCCAGATGCTTTGAAATGAGGTTCTAAGAGCACGATGTGCATCAAAATCATGTTTTGACACTAGAGGTTCCGGAATAGGGACTTGCATCTCGAAAGCTTGTTGTGCCTTCAAACACCAATTTTGATGCTTTGAAACTGAAGATTTTGAGGCATAAGCTCCAAAACAAGGTTCTAAGAGCACAATGTGCGTCAAAATCAAACTTTGACGCAACTGCCTCCAGAATTAGGACTTGCAACTTGAAACCTTGTTTCTCCTCCAAACATCGATTTTGATGCTCCAAAACTAGGGCTATTGAGGCACAATTTCTAAAACAGGGTTCTAAGAGAACAATGTGCATGAAAATTATATTTTGGTGCTACAGGCTCTAGAATCGGGGTTTGCATCTTGAAGCCTTGTTGTACCTCAAAACACTGATTTTGATGCTCAAAAATTAGGGGTTTCGAGGCACAAGCACTAATTTTTATGCTCCAAAAATGTGCCTTTTGAAGCACAACCTCCGAAACATTGATTTTGATGTTTGGAAACTAGAGCTTTCGAGCCACACGCTCCGAAACAAGGTTCTAAGAGCACCATGTGCATCAAAATCATGTTTTGACACTATAGGCTGCGGAATACGGACTTGCGTCTTGAAAGCTTGTTGTGCATCGAGACACCAATTTTGATGCTTCGAAACCAAAGATTTTGAGGCATAAGCTCCAAAACAAGATTCTAAGAGCACGATGTGCATCAAAGTCAAATTTTGACTCTAACAGCTCCAAAATCGGGGCTTGCATCTTGAAACCTTGTTGTGCCTCAAAACATTGATTTTGATGCTCCGAAATCGGGGCTTTTGAGGCACAAGCTTTGGACTGAGGTTCTAAGAGCACGATGTTCGCCAAAATTAAATTTTGACACTATTGACTCTAGAATCGGGATTTGCATCTTGAAACCTTGTTGTGCCGCCAAACATTGATTTTGATGCTCCAAAACTTAGGCTTTTGAGGCACAAGCTCTAAAATGAGCTTCTAAGAGAATGATCTGCGTCAAAATGGAATTTTGACGCTACAGGCTCTGGAATACGGACTTGCTTCTTGAAACCTTGTTGTGCCTCAAAACATTGATTTTGATGTTCCAAAACCAGGGATTTTAGGGCACAAGCTTCGAAACGAGGTTCTAAGAACATGATGTACATCCAAATTGTGTTTTGATGCTTCCGACTATGGAATTGGGACTTGTGTCTTGAAACCTTATTGTGCCTCCAAACACTAATTTTTATTCTCCAAAAATGCGCCTTTTGAGGCACAACCTCCGAAATGAAGTTCTAAGAACACCGTGTTTGTGAAAATCGTGTTTTGACGCTACTAGCTTGAGAACCGGGACTCATGTTTTGAAACCTTGTTGTGCCTTTAAACATAGCTTTTGATGTTCAGGAACTAAAGCTTTCGAACCACATGCTCTGAAATGAGGTTCTAAGAGTACGATGTGCATCAAAATCATGTTTTGACACTACAGGCTCCGGAATAGGGACTTGCGTCTTGAAAGCTTGTTGTGCCTCCAATAACCAATTTTGATGCTTCAAAACCAAAGATTTTGAGGCATAAGCTCCAAAAAAAGGTTCTAAGAGCACGATGTGTGTCAAAATTAAATTTTGACTCTATTGACTCCAGAATGAGGACTTGCATCTTCAAACCTTGTTGTGCCTCCAAACATCGATTTTGGTGCTCCAAAACTAGGGCTTTTGAGGCACAATTTCTAAAACAGGGTTCTAAGAGCACAATGTGCATCAAAATTGAATTTTGATGCTAATGGCTCTAGAATCGGGGCTTGCATCTTGAAATTGAGGTTCTAAGAGCACGTTGTACGCCAAAATCATATTTTGATGCTATTGACTTTAGAATTAGGACTTTTATCTTGAGACCTTGTTGTACCTCCAAACATTGATTTTGATGCTCCAAAACTGGGTCTTTCCGGGGACAAGCTCCTAAATGAGCTTTTAAGAGAATGATGTGTGTCAAAATGGAATTTTGATGCTACAGGCTTCAGAATAGGGCTTTAAAGGTACAAGCTCGGAAACGAGGTTCTAGGAGCACAATGTACATAAAAATTGCGTTTTGATGCTATAGACTCTAGAATTTGGACTTGTGTCTTGAAACCTTGTTGTGCCTCCAAACACTAATTTTTATGGTCCAAAAATGAGGCTTTTGAGGCACGACCTCCAAAATGAGGTTCTAAGAACACCATGTTTGTCAAAATCATCTTTCAACGCTATCAACTTGAGAATCGGGACTTGTGTCTTGAAACCTTGTTGTGCCTTTAAACATTGATTTTGATGTTTTGAAACTGGACCTTTCGAGCTACATGCTCTGAAACAAGGTTCTAAGCATGATGTGGACCTCTCGTCTTGAAAGCTTGTTGTGCCTCCAAACACCAATTTTGATGCTTCGAAACCAAAGATTTTGAGGCATAAGCTCCAGAACAAGGTTCTAAGAGCATGATGTATCTTGAAACATTGTTGTGCCTCCAAATATCGATTTTGATGCTCCAAAACTAGGGCTTTTAAGGCACAATTTCTAAAACAGGGTTCTAAGAGCACAATGTGCATCAAAATTGAATTTTGATGCTACTGGCTCTAGAAACGGGGCTTGCATCTTGAAATCTTGTTGTGCCTCAAAACACTGATTTTGGTGCTTTGAAACCGGGCTTTCAAAGCACAAGGTTCAAAATGAGGTTCTAAGAGCACGATGTGCGCCAAAATCATGTTTTGAGGCTATGGACTCTAGAATCAGGACTTGTATCTTGAAACCTTGTTGTGCCTCCAAACATTGATTTTGATGCTCGAAGACTTGGTCTTTCCAGACACAAGCTCCGGAATGAGCTTTTAAGAGAATAGGACTTGCATCTTGAAAAACAGGGTTCTAAGAGCACAATGTGCATAAAAATTGAATTTTGATGCTGCTGGCTCTAGAATCGGGGCTTGCATCTTGAAACTTTGTTGTGCATCAAAACACTAATTTTGATGCTTTGAAACTGGGGCTTTCGAGGCACGAGCTTCGAAATGAGGTTCTAAGAGCACCGTGTGCGCCAAAATCAGATTTTGACGCTATTGACTCTAGAATCAGGACTTGCATCTTAAAACCTTGTTGTGCTTCCAAACATTGATTTTGATGCAAAATATGATTTTGGCACACATCGTGGTCTTAGAACCTTGTTTTGGAGCTTATGCCTCAAAATCTTGTGTTTCAAAGCATCAAAATTGGTGTTTGGAGGCACACCAAGCTTTCAAGACACAAGTCCCTATTCCGAAGCCTGTAGTGTCAAAACGTGATTTTGATGCACATCATGCTCTTAGAACCTCGTTTCAGACCGTGTTGCTCGAAAGCTCCAGTTTCGAAACATCAAAATCAATGTTTAAAGGCATAACAAGGTTTCAAGACACAAGTCCCTATTCTCAAGCTGATAGCATCAAAACAAAATTTTGACAAACATGGTGTTCTTAGAACCTCATTCCGAACGTTGTGCCTTAAAAGCCTTATTTCTTGAGCATAAAAATTAGTGTTTGGAGGCAAAACAAGGTTTCAAGACACAAGTCCCAATTCCAGAATCGATAGCATCAAAACATAATTTTGATGTACATCATGCTCTTCGAACCTCATTTCAAAGCTTGTGCCTTGAAAGCCTTGATTTTGGAACATCAGAATCAATGTTTTGAGGCACAACAAGGTTTCCAGAAGTAAGTCCCTATTCGAGAGCCTATAGCATCAAAATTCCATTTTGATGCACATCATTTTGGAACTTGTGCCTCGAAAGACCCAATTTTGGAGCATCAAAATCAATGTTTGGAGGTACAACAAGGTTTCAAGATGCAAGTTCTGATTCTGGAGCAGGTAGCGTTAAAATCTGATTTTGACGCACATCGTGCTCTTAGAACCTTGTTTTGGAGCTTATGCCTCAAAATCTTTAGTTTCTAAGCATCAAAATTGGTGTTTGGAGGCACAACAAGCTTTCAAGATGCAAGTCCCTATTTCAGAGTCTGTAGTGTCAAAACATTATTTTGATTCACATCATGCTCTTTGAACCTCATTTCGGAGCACATGTCCCGAAAGCTCAAGTTTCAAAACATCAAAATCAATGTTTAAAGGCACAACAAGGTTTCAAGACACAAGTCTGGATTCTCAAGCTGATAGCATCAAAACAAGATTTTGACAAATATGGTGTTCTTAGAACCTCATTAGGGAGGTCGTGCCTCAAAAGCCTCGCTTTTGGAGCATAAAAATTAGTGTTTGGAGGGCAAAAAGGTTGCAAGACACAAGTCCCAATTCCAGACTCGGTAGCGTCAAAACCCAATTTTGATGTACATTGTGCTCTTAAAACCTCATTTCGGAGCTTGTGCCTTGAAAGCCCTGATTTGGGAACATCAAAATCAATTTTTTGAGGCACAACAAGGTTTCAAGAAGCAAGTCCGTATTCCGGAGCCTATAGCATCAAAATTCCATTTTGATGCACATCATTCTCTTAGAAGCTCATTTTGGAGCTTGTGCTTCAAAAGACCCAGTTTTGGAGCATCAAAATCAATGTTTGGAGGCACAACAAGGTTTCAAGATGCAAGTCCTGATTCTAGAGTCAATAGCGTCAAAATCTGATTTTGGCAAACATCGTGCTCGTAGAACTTCATTTCAAAGCTTATGCCTCAAAAGCCCCAATTTCAGAGCATCAAAATCAGTGTTTTGAGGCACAACAAGGTTTCAAGATGCAAGCCCCGATTTTGGAGCCAGTAGAGTCAAAATTTGATTTTGACGCACATATGCTCTTAGAACCTTGTTTTGGAGCTTATGCCTCAAAATCTTTGGTTTCGAAGCATCAAAATTGGTGTCTCGAGGCACAAAAAGCTTTGAAGACGCAAGCCCCTATTCCGCAGCCTGTAGTGTCAAAACATGATTTTGATGCACATCGTGCTTATAGAACCTCGTTTCAAAGAGTGTGGCTCGAAAGCTCCAGTTTCCAAACATAAAAAACTATGTTTAAAGGCACAACAAGGTTTCAAGACACTAGTCCCGATTCTCAAACTGATAGCATCAAAACACGATTTTCACAAACATGGTGTTCTTAGAACTTTGTTTTGAAGAATGTGCCTCAAAAGGCACATTTTTGGAGCATAAAAGTTAGTGCTTGTGCCTCGAAAGCCTCAATTCGGACCATCAAAATCAGTGTTTTGAGGCATAACAAGGTTTCAAGATGCAAGCCTCGATTGTAGAGCGAGTAGCATCAAAATTCAATTTTGATGCACATTGTTATCTTAGAACCCGATTTTAGAAATTTTGCCTCAACAGCCCCAGTTTTGGAGCATAAAAATCGATGTTTGGAGGAAAAAGAAGGTTTCAATTTGCAAGTCCTTATTTTGGAGGCAGTTGTGTCAAAATTTTATTTTCATGCACATTTTTCTCTTAGAAAGTTGTTTTGGAGCTTATGCCTCAAAATCTTCAGTTTCAAAGCATCAAAATTTTGTGTTTGGAGGCACAACAAGCTTTCAAGATGCAAGTCCCTATTTTGAGTACATCGTGGTCTTAGAACCTCGTTTCAGAGCATGTGGCTCGAAAGCTCTAGTTTCAAAACATCAAAATCAATGTTTAAAGGCACAACAAGGTTTCAAAACACAAGTCTCGATTCTAGAGTCGGTAGTGTCAAAACGCAATTTTGATGTACATCGTGCTCTTAGAACCTCATTTCGGAGCTTGTGCCTTTAAAGCCCTGATTTTTGAACATCAAAAGCAATGTTTTGAAGCACAACAAGGTTTCAAGAACCATGTTTGGAGGCACAATAAGGTTTCAAGATGCAAGTCCCGATTCTACAGTCAATAGCATCAAAATATGATTTTGGCACACATCGTGCTCTTAGAACCTCATTTTGAAGCTTGAAACTCGAAGGCCCGAGTTTCAGAGGATCAAAATTAGTTTTTTGAGGCACAACAAGGTTTCAAGATGCAAGCCCTAATTCTGGAGGTGGTTGCCTCAAAATTTGATTTTAACGCACATCGTGCTCTTAGAACCTTGTTTTGGAGCTTATGCCTCAAAATTGGTGTTTGGAGGCACAACAAGCTTTCATGACACAAATCCCTATTCCAGAGCCTGTAGTGTCAAAACGTGATTTTGATGCACATCGTGCTCTTAGAACCTCGTTTCCGAGTGTGTGGCTCGAAAGCTCCAGTTTCGAAAAATCAAAATCAATGTTGAAAGGCACAACAAGGTTTCAAGACACAAGTCCTGATTCTCAAGCTGATAGCGTCAAAATATGATTTTGACAAACATGGTGTCCTTATAACCTCATTTCGGAGGTTGTCCTTCAAAAGCCTCATTTTTGGAGCATAAAAATTAGTGTTTGGAGGCACAACAAGGTTTCAAGACACAATTCCCAATTGCAGAGTCGATAGCATCAAAATGCAATTTTGATGTACATCGTGCTCTTAGAACCTCATTTTGGAGCTTGTGCCTTGAAAGCCCTCATGTTTTTTACGAATTTCTCAAAATTCGTGCCAAAAAAAGGCAAAACCAAAGAAAAAATTTCAAAACCCAAATTTGTCAAAATTTGACAAATTTTATATGGAAATGGGGGTTTTGGGGCATTTTGACCTCAATGGTGAGGTCTATTGGAGCCCAAAATTATCAAAAACAAAAAAGCTACTCCAGATTATCATTCAGAGAGGGAATTAATTTATGAAAAAGTACAAAATAATCCTTATAAACCGATAATAACAATCCTAAAGGTGTGCAACCCTAAAGAAACCCTAAAGGGATAATGTATATTTAATAATTAGAATAATTATTAAATACCTACAATATTTATTAAATGCCTAAGTTTAGCTTAAGCATAGACTTTAATAGACTAATAATTAAATAAATAATTATTAGCTAATACAAGATAACTCTAACACCCTCTCTTAAGATGAACTTAGGGAGTAGCTAAAAACTAAATGCATGAAGCAAAAAATGCAACTACATGATGAAGGCAAATTTGGGTCCCGACAATAAGGCCTGATGAGGTACCCAATCACAACCAACTCTCTATGAATCGGAGAAATAGAGAAAACCACATGGGAAAAAAACTCTACTCCAAAAAGAGATGGAAAAGCAAGAAGAAGACCACTGAAGCAGGAAATAGCTACAAACACTGTCGAAGACTAGATGTTGATCTGAAGAAGCTCCACTGAAATAGAACATGACTAGGTAGAGAAGATTGTAATCTGCATGAGTGCCCTCAAATGACACTCCTCGAATCAGATGGAAAACAAAGGCAAACAACTGAACTCAAAGATATAGATGGTATGAGAAACCAAAGCCTGAAGAGTTGATCAATCAAACCACTGAAGCATTAGAACCAACAGGACAAACCTCCCCATAATGCTGAAAAGGGAGACGGATGGGTACACTGAAAAAGATGACAAACAGGAACTACATGACGAAGAACCAGGAACATCAAAGGTGCAGAGAAAGTACATAGTGTCGTGGAAGGAACACTCACTTGACACACATCATGAGGCGAATGTCATGGAAGGAAAACTCACTGGAAAAAGGTAGATGGCAAACAAAAGGCAAGCATCAACCCCCTCATGGCACTTTATAAGTAGTGCATGTACAATAAGGTAGAAGATGTGCAAGATCCCAAGTAAACAATGCATGATGGCACTTTATCTCAATGCGTTTGCATAAATGAAATGCTACAATAATAAGAAGACTGGAAATAGAAAGAAAAATCAAAACCGAGACATTCTACTCAGAGAAGAGATCCCAGGACCTGAAACAACCAAGATATCCACCAGATTGCTGAAAAGAAAAAAAATGAATAGAAAGGAAACTCATATGGCTGGAAAGTACACAGGACAAGCTTTCCAATGATATAAATTTTTCAAAAAATAGAGTTCCGATGCTTATTTTAAGGCTCCTCGAGTGCAAAAATGAACCTCTGGCTTGGACAGAAAAAAACACTACCAAAAAAGCAAAATCAAAAGTTCAAACCTCTAGATCTGGATAGAGCTCGGAAAGAGCTTTCCGATGATACAACCGTAAGGATTTGTGCCTCGTAAAGCATGCAAATGAAAAAATCATGGCCCAGATGCACTTGTCACTGAAATAGGTCGAATTATATATCAAAATGACTGGAAATGCCCTTCGAAAGCCAACGGTGAGGTCTTTTTTTTGCCCAAACTACTCTAAATTTTGTTTTTTTAATGATTTTTTTACAAATTTCTCGAAATTCATGCCAAAAAAAGCAAAACCAAAGAAAAAATTTCAAAACCAAAATTTGTCAAAATTTGACTAATTTTATATGGAAATGGGGGTTTTGGGGAATTCTGAGCCCAAAATTATCAGAAACAAAATAGCTACTCCATATCCAATAAAAAACTCTAAAAAAAAACTTGAAACCCTCCTCCAAAAAATCTTCTGAAATATCAGGAACAAGCGGCAGCAAATGTAAGCTCTGATACCATGAAGAAGTTGAGGAAATACCTGTCACAAGAGAAAAATGGAGACACATAATGCAAAAAAGCATAAATGCTGTGAAGAAGAAAATTATCATTCAGAAAGGGAATCAATTTAATGAACAAGTACAATACATTCCTTATAAAAGGATAATAGAAACCCTAAAGGGATAAGAATAATTATTAAATGCCTAAGTTTAGCTTAAGTGTAGAGTTTAATAGACTAATAATTAAATAAATAATTATTAGCTAATACAAGATAACTCTAACATGAGGCACAACAACGTTTCAAGAATCAAGTCCCTATTCCGGAGCCTGTAGCATCAAAATTCCATTTTGATGCACATGTTTTTCTTAGAAGCTCATCTCAGAGCTTGTGCCTCGAAAGATCCAGTTTTGGAGCATCAAAATCAATGTTTTGAGGCACAACAAGGTTTCAAGAAGCAAGTCCCTATTTCGGAGCCTGTAGCGTTAAAATTCCATTTTGACACACATCATTCTCTTACAAGCTTATTTCGGAGCTTGTGCCATGAAAGACCCAGTTTTGGAGCATCAAAATCAATGTTTGGAGGCACAACAAGGTTTCAAGATGCAAGTCCCGATTCTAGAGTCAATAGCATCAAAATCTGATTTTGGCGCACATTGTGCTCTTAGAACCTCATTTCGAAGCTTGTGCCTCGAAAGCCCTGGTTTCGAAGCTTCAAAATCAATGTTTTGAGGATAAATAAGATTTCAATATGCAAGCCCCAAGTCTAGAGCCAGTAACATCAAAATTCAATTTTGATGCACATTGTGCTCTTAGAACCCTGTTTTAGAAATTATGTCTCAAAAGCCTAACTTTTGGAGCATCAAAATCGATATTTGGAGGCACAACAAGGTTTCAAGATGCAAGTCCCTATTCCGGAGCCTGTAGTGTCAAAACATGATTTTGATGCACATCGTGCTTTTAGAACCTCGTTTCAGAGCGTGTGGCTTGAAAGCTCCTGTTTCGAGACATCAAAATCAATGTTCAAAGGCACAACAAGGTTTGAAGACACAAGTCCCGATTCTCAAGCTGAAAGCGTCAAAACATGATTTTGACAAACATGGTGTTCTTACAACCTCATTTTGGAGGTTTTGCCTTCAGAGCCTCGTTTTTGGAGCATAAAAATTAGTGTTTGGAGGCACAACAAGGTTTCAAGACACAACTCCCTTTTCCAGAGCTAGTAGCGTCAAAATGCAATTTTGATGTACATCGTGCTCTTAGAACCTCGTTTCGGAGCTTGTGCCTTGAAAACCCTAATTTTGGAACATAAAAATTAACATTTTGAGGCACAACAATGTTTCAAGAATCAAGTCCCTATTCCGGAGCCTGTAGCATCAAAATTCTATATTGACGCACATGTTTTTCTTAGAAGGTTATCTCGGAGCTTGTGCCTCTAAAGACCTAGTTTTGGAGCATCAAAATCAATGTTTGGAAGCACAACAAGGTTTCAAGATGCAAGTCCCGATTCTAGAGCCACTAGCATCAAAATTCAATTTTGATGCACATTGTGCTCTTAGAACCTTGTTTTAGAAATTGTGCCTCAAAAGCCCCAGTTTTGGAGCATCAAAATAGATGTTTGGAGGCACAACAAGGTTTCAAGATGCAAGTCCGGATTCTCAAGATGATTGGGTCAAAACATGATTTTGACAAACATGGTGTTCTTAGAACTTCATTTCGGAGGTTGTGCCTCAAAAGCCTTGTTTTTTGAGCATTAAAATTAGTGTTTAGAGGCATAACAAGGTATCAAGACACAAGTCCCAATTCCAAAGTCGGTAGCATCAAAATGCAATTTTGATGTACATCATACTCTTAGAACCTCGTTTCAGAGCTTGTGCCTTGAAAGCCCTGATTTTGGAACATCAAAATCAATGTTTTGAGGCACAACAAGGTTTCAAGAATCAAGTCCCTATTTCGGAGCCTATAGCGTCAAAATTCCATTTTGACACACGACATTTTCTTACAAGATCATTTTGGAGCTTGTGTCACAAAAGACCCAGTTTTGGAGCATCAAAATCAATGTTTGGAGGCACAACAAGGTTTCCAGATGCAAATCCTGATTCTAGAGTCAATAGCGTCAAAATCTAATTTTGGTGTAGATAATGCTTTTAGAACCTCATTTCAAAGCTTGTACCTCGAAAGCCCTAGTTTTGGAGCTTCAAAATCAATGTTTTGAGGCACAACAAGATTTCAAGATGCAAGCCCCGATTCTAGAGCCAGTAGCATCAAAATTCAATTTTGATGCATATTGTGCACTTCCCAATTTTAGAAATTGTGCCTCAAAAGCCCTAGTTTTGGAGCATCAAAATCGATGTTTGGAGGCAAAACAACGTTTCAAGATGCAAGTCTTGATTCTTAAGCCGGTAGATTCAATATTTGATTTTGACGCACATTGTACTCTTTGAACCTCATTTTAGAGCTTATGCCTCAAAATCTTCGGTTTCGAAGCATCGAAATTTGTGTTTGGAGGCACAACAAGCTTTCAAGATGCAAGTCTCTATTCCGGAGCCTCTAATGTCAAAACATGATTTTCATACACATCGTGCTCTTAGAACCCCATTTTGGAGCGTGTGGCTCAAAAGCTCTAGTTTCAAAACATCAAAATCAATGTTTAAAGGCACAACAAGGATTCAAGACACAAGTCCCTATTCTCAAGCTGATAGCATCAAAACACGATTTTGACAAACATGGTGTTCTTAGAACCTCATATCCAAGGTTGTGCCTTAAAAGCCTCATTTTTGAAGCAAAAAAATTAGTGTTTGGAGGCACAAAAATGTTTCAAGACACAAGTCCCAATTCCAGAGTCGATAGCGTCAAAACACAATTTTTATGTAGATCATGCTCTAAGAACCTCATTTCGAAGCTTGCGCCTTGAAAGCCCTGATTTTGGAACATCAAAATCAAAGTTTTGAGGCACAACAAGGTTTCAAGAAGCAAGTCCCTATTTGAAAGCCTGTAGTGTCAAAATTCCATTTTGACGCACATCATTCTCTTAGAAGCTCATTTCGGAGCTTGTGCCTCGAAAGACCCAGTTTTGGAGCATCAAAATCAATGTTTGGAGACACAAAAATGTTTCAAATTGCAAGTTCCGATTCTAGAGTCAATAGCATCAAAATCTAATTTTGGCACAAATCAGTGTTTTGAGACACAACAAGGTTTCAAGATGCAAGCCCCGATTCGAGAGCCAGTAGCATCAAAATTCAATTTTGATGGACATTGTGCTCTTAGAACCCTGTTTTGGAAATTGTACATCAAAAGTCCCAGTTTTGGAGCATCAAAATCGATGTTTGGAGGCACAACAAGGTTTCAAGACGCAAGTCCCTATTCCGGAGCCTCTAGTGTCAAAATGTGATTTTAATGCACATTGTGCTCTTAGAACCTCGTTTTAGAGCGTGTGCCTTGAAAGCTCCAGTTTTGAAACATCAAAATAAATGTTTAAAGGCACAACAAGGTTTCAAGACAAGTCCTGATTCTCAAGCTGATAGCGTCAAAACGTGATTTTGACAAACATGGTGTTCTTAGAACCTCATTTCAGAGGTTGTTAGTTAAAAGCCTCATTTTTTGAGCATAAAAATTAGTGTTTGGAGGCACAACAAGGTTTCAAGACACACGTCCCAATTTCAGAGTTGGTAGCATCAAAATGCAATTTTGATATACATCATGCTCCTAGAACCTCATTTCAGAGCTTGTGCCTTGAAAGCCCTGATTTTCGAACATCAAAATCAATGTTTTGAGGCACAACAAGGTTTCAAGAAGTAAGTCCCTATTCCAGAGCCTGTAGCATCACAATTCTATTTTCACGCACATCATTCTCTTAGAAGCTCATTTCAGAGCTTGTGCCTCGAAAGACCTAGTTTTGGAGCATCAAAATCAATGTTTGGAGGCACAAGGTTTCACGATTCTAGAGTCAATAGCATCAAAATCTGATTTTGGCGCACATCGTGCTCTTAGAACCTCATTTCGAAGCTTGTGCTTCAAAAGCGTTTGTTTCGGAGCATCAAAATCAGTGTTTTGAGGCACATCAAGGTTTCAAGATGCAAGCCCCGATTCTAGAGCCAGTAACATCAAAATTTAATTTTGTTGCACATTCAACTCTTAGAACCCTGTTTTAGAAATTGTGCCTCAAAAGCCCCAATTTTTGAGCATCAAAATAAATGTTTGGAGGCACAACAAGGTTTCAAGATGCAAGTCCTGATTCTAGAGCCGGTAGCGTCAAACTTTGATTTTGACGCACATCATGCTCTTAGAACCTTGTTTTGGAGCTTATGCCTCAAAATCTTCAGTTTCTAAGCATCAAAATTGGTGTTTGGAGGCACAACAAGATTTCAAGATGCAAGTCCTATTTCGGAGCCTGTAGTGTCAAAACATGATTTTGATGCACATCTTGCTCTTAGAACCTCATTTCGGAGCGCGTGGCTCGAAAGCTCTAGTTTCAAAACATTAAAATCAATGTTTAAAGGCACAACAAGGTTTTAAGACACAAGTCGGTATTCTCAAGCTGATAGCGTCAAAACACAATTTTGACAAACATGGTGTTCTTAGAACCTCATTTTGGAGGTTGTGTCTCAAAAGCCTCATTTTTGGAGCATAAAAATTAGTGTTTGGAGGCACAACAAGGTTTAAAAAGACATGTCCCAATTCCAATGTCGATAGCGTCAAAATACAATTTTGAAACACATCGTGCTCTTAGAACCTCATTTTGGAGCTTGTGCCTTGAAATCCCTGATTTGGGAACATCAAAATCAATGTTTTCAGGCACAACAAGGTTTCAAGAAGCAAGTCCATATTCTAGAGCCTATAGCGTCAAAATTTCATTTTGACGCACATCATTCTCTTAGAAGCTCATTTCAGGGCTTGTGCCTCGTAAGACCCAGTTTTGGAGCATCAAAATAAATGTTTGGAGGCACAACATGGTTCCAAGATGTCTGTCCCGATTCTAGAGTGAATCACGTCAAAATATTATTTTGGCGCACATCGTGCTCTTAGAACCTCATTTCGAAGCTTGTGCCTCAAAAGCCTTGGTTTCAGAGCATCAAAATCAATGTTTTGAGGCACAACAAGGTTTTGAGGCACAATAAGCTTTGAAGATGCAAGTCCCTATCCTGGAGCCTATTGTATCAAATCATGATTTTGATGCACAATGTGCTCTTAGAACTTCATTTTGGAGCATGTCGCTCGAACGCTTCATTTTCAAAACACCAACATCAATGTTTAAAGGCACAACAAGGTTTCAAGACACAATTCCTGATTCTTAAGCTAATAGTGTCAAAACAGGAATTAAACAAACATGGTGTTCTTAGAACCTCATTTCAGAGGTTGTGCCTCAAAAGCCTCATTTTTGGAGTATAAAAATTAGTGTTTGGAGGGACAACAAGATTTGTAGACACAAGTCCCAATTTCAGAATCGGTAGTGTCAAAACAAAATTTTGGGCACAAGAAAATTTCAAGATGTAGTCCCTATTCCGGAGTCTGTAGCATCACAATTCCATTTTGACACACATCATTCTCTTAGAATCTCATTTCGGAGCTTGTGCCTCGAAAGCCCCAGTTTTCGAGCATCAAAATCAATGTTTGTAGGAACAACAAGGTTTCAAGATGCAACTCCCGATTCTAGAGTCAATAGCGTCAAAACCTAATTTTGGCACACGTCGTGCTCTTAGAACCTCATTTCAAAGCTTGTGCCTCAAAAGCCACAGTTTTGGAGCATCCAAATCAGTGTTTTCAGGCACAACTAGGTTTCAAAATGCAAACATTGGTTCTAGAGCCAGTACCATCAAAAATAAATTTTGATGCACATTGTGCTCTTAGAACCCTATTTTAGACATTGTGCCTCAAAAGCCTAGATTTGGAGCATCAAAATCGATGTTTGCAGGCACAACAAGGTTTCAAGATGCAAGTCCTGATCTAGAGACAGTAGCGTCAAAATTTGATTTTGACGCACATCGTGCTCTTAGAACCTTGTTTCGGAGCTTATGCCTAAAAATCGTGATGCAAGTCCCTATTTCGGAGCCTATAGTGTCAACACATGATTTTGATGCATATCGTGCTCTTAGAACCTCGTTTCGGAGCGTGTGGCTTGAAAGCTCCAATTTCAAAACATCAAAATCAATGTTTAAAGGCAAAACAAGGTTTCAAGACACAAGTCCGGATTGCAAAGTCGGTAGTGTCAAAACGCAATTTTGATGTACATCGTGCTCATAGAACCTCTTTTCAGAGCTTGTGCCTTGAAAGCCCTGATTTGGGAACATCAAAATCAATATTTTGGGGCACAATTAGGTTTCAAGAGGCAAGTCCCTATTCCGGAGCGTGTAGAGTCAAAATTCCATTTTGATGCACATCATCTCTTAGAAGCTCATTTCGAAGCTTGTGCCTCGAAAGACCCAGTTTTGGAGCATCAAAATCAATGTTTGGAGGCACAACAAGGTTTCAAGATGCAAGTACTGATTCTAGAGTCAATAGCATCAAAAGCTTATTTTGGGGCACATCGTGCTCTTAGAACCTCATTTCAAAGCTTCAAAATCAGTGTTTTGAGGCACAACAATGTTTCAAGATGCAAGCCCCGATTCTAGAGCCATTAGCATCAAAATTGAATTTTGATGCACATTGTGCTCTTAGAACCCTGTTTTAGAAATTGTGCCTCAACAACCCCAGTTTTGGAGCATCAAAATTGATGTTTGGAGGCACAACAAGGTTTCAAGATGCAAGTCCTGATTCTGGATCCAGTAGAGTCAAAAGTTGATTTTCACGCACATCGTGCTCTTAGAACCTCGTTTTGGAGCTTATGCCTAAAAATCTTTGGTTTCGAATCATCAAAATTGGTGTTTGGACGTACAACAAGCTTTTAAGATGCAAGTCCCTATTCTGAAGCATGTAATGTCAAAACATGATTTTGATGCACATTGTGCTCTTAGAACCTCATTCCAGAGCATGTGGCTCGAAAGCTCCAGTTTCAAAACATCAAAATCAATGTTTAAAGGAACAACAAGGTCTCACGACACAAGTCCCGATTCTCAAGTTGATGGTGTCAAAACACGATTTTGACAAACATGGTGTTCTTAGAACCTCATTTCGGAGGTTATGCCTCAAAAGCCTCATTTTTGGAGCATAAAAATTAGTGTTTGGAGGCACAACAATGTGTCAAGACACAAGTCCCAATTCTAGAATTGGTAGCGTGAAAATGCAATTTTGATTTACATCGTGGTCTTAGAACCTCATTTCCGAGCTTGTGCCTTGAAAGCCCTAATTTTGGAACATCAAAATCAATGTTTTGGGGCACAACAAGGTTTCAAGAAGCAAGTCCCTTTACCGGAGCCTGAAATTTTGACACATATCATTCTCCTAGAAGCTCATTTCGGAGATTGTGCCTCGAAAGACGCAGTTTTGCAGCATCAAAATCAATGTTTGGAGGCACAACAATGTTTCAAGATGCAAGTCCTAATTCTAGAGTCAATAGCATCAAAATCTGATTTTGGCGCACATCGTGCTCTTTTAACCTCATTTCGAAGGTTGTGCCTCGAAAACCCGAGTTTCAGAGCATCAAAATCAATGTTTCAAGATGCAAGCCCTGATTCTGGAGCCAATAGCATCAAAATTCGATTTTGATGCACATTGTGGTCTTAGAACGCTATTTTAGAAATTATGCCTCAAAAGCCCCAGTTTTGGAGCATCAAAATCGATGTCTGGAGGCACAACATGGTTTCAAGATGCAAGTTTTTGATTCTGGAGCCAGTAGCGTCAAAATTTAATTTTGACGCACATCATGCTCTTAGAACCTTGTTTTGGAGCTTATGCCTCAAAATCTTCGGTTTCAAAGCATCAAAATTTGTGTTTGGAGGCACAATAAGCTTTCAAGATGCAAGTCCCTATTATGGAGCCTGTAGTGTCAAAACATGATTTTGATGCACATCGTGCTCTTAGAACCTCATTTCGTAGGTTGTGACTCAAAAGCCTCATTTTTGGAGCATAAAAATTAGTGTTTGGAGGCACAATAAGGTTTCAAGACACAAGTCCCAAATTCTAGAGTCGGTACTGTCAAAGCGCAATTTTGAGGTACATCGTGCTCTTAGAACCTCCTTTCGGAACTTGTGTCTTGAAAGCCCTGACTTTGGAATATCAAAATCAATGTTTTGAGGCACAACAGGGTTTCAGGAACCAAGTCCGTATTCCGGAGCCTGTAGTGTCAAAATTTTATTTTGACTCACATCATTCTCTTAAAAGCTCATTTCGGAGCTTGTGCCTGGAAAGACCTAATTTTGGAGCATCAAAATCAATGTTTGGAGGCACAACAAGGTTTCAAGATGCAAGGCCTGATTCTAGAGTCAATAGAGTGAAAATCTGATTTTGGAGCACATCGTGCTCTTAGAACCTCATTTTGAAGCTTGTGTCTCGAAAGCCCCGGTTTTGGAGCAACAAAATCAGTGTTTTGAGGCACAACAAGGTTTCAAGATGCAAGGCCCAATTCTTGAGCCAGTAGCAGCAAAATTTAATTTTGATACACATTGTGCTCTTAGAACCCTGTTTTAGAAATTGTGCCTCAAAAGCCCTAGTTTTGGAGCATCAAAATCGATGTTTGGAGGCACAACAATGTTTCAAGATGCATTTCCTGATTGTGGAGCCGGTAGTGTCAAAATTTCATGCACATCGTGCTCTTGGAACCTTTTTTTAGAGCTTATGCCTCAAAATCTTTGGTTTCGAAGCATCAAAATTGGTGTGTGGAGGCACAACAAGCTTCCAAGATGAAAGTCCCTATTATGGAGACTGTAGTGTCAAAATGTGATTTTGATGCACATCGTGCTCTTAGAACCTTGCTTTGGAGTGTGTGGCTCGAAAGCTCCAATTTCAAAACATCAAAATCTATGTTTAAAGGCACAATAAGGTTTCAAGATGCAAGCCTCGATTCTAGAGCGAGTAGCATCAAAATTCAATTTTGATGCACATTGTGCTCTTAGAACACTGTTTTAGAAATTGTGCTTCAAAAGCCCTAGTTTTGGAGCATAAAAATTGATGTTTGCAGGCACAACAAGGTTTTAGGATGTAATTTCTTATTTTGGAGTCGATAGCGTCAAAATTTGATTTTGACGCACATCGTGCTCTTAGAACCTTATTTTGGAGCTTATGCCTCAAAATCTTCAGTTTCGAAGCATCAAAATTGGTGTTTGGAGGTCCAACAAGCTTTCAAGATGCAAGTCCCTATTCCAGAGCCTGTAGTGTCAAAACGTGATTTTGATGCACATCGTGCTCTTAGAACCTCGTTTCGGAGCATGTGGCTCGAAAGCTCCAGCTTCAAAACATCAATATCAATGTTTAAAGGCACAACAAGGTTTCAAAAGACAAGTCCTGATTCTCAAGCTGATTACGTCAAAACATAATTTTAAAAAAATGGTGTTCTTAGAACCTCATTTGGGAGGTTGTGCCTCAAAAGCCTCGTTTTTGGAGCATTAAAATTAGTGTTTGGAGGCACAACAAGGATTCAACACACAAGTCCCAATTCTAGAGTTGGTAGCATCAAACCGCATTTTTGATGTATACCATCCTCTTAGAACCTCGTTTCGGAGATTGTGCCCTGAAAGCCCTGATTTTGGAACATCAAAATCAATATTTTGAGGCACAACAAGGTTTCAAGAAGCAAGTCCCTATTCCAGAGCTTGTACCGTCAAAATTCCATTTTGACGCACATCATTCTCTTAGAAGCTCATTTAAGAGCTTGTGCCTTGAAAGACCCAGTTTTGGAGCATCAGAATAAATGTTTGGAGGCACAACAAGGTTTCAAGATGCAAGTCCCAATTCTAGAGTCAATAGCGTCAAAAACTGATTTTGGTGCACATCGTGCTCTTAGAACCTCATTTTGAAGCTTGTGCCTCAAAAGCCTCGGTTTTGGATCATCAAAATCAGTTTTTTGAGGCAAAACAAGGTTTCAAGATGAAAGCCCTGATTCTAGAGCCAGTAGCAGCAAAATTCAATTTTGATGCACATTGTGCTCTTAGAACCCTGTTTTAGAAATTGTTCCTCAAAAGCCCTAGTTTTGGAGCATGAGAATCAATGTTTGGAGGCACAACAAGGATTCAAGATGCAAGTCCTGATTCAACATTCCGTAGCGTCAAAATTTGATTTTGACGTGGATCAAGCTCTTAGAACCTTGTTTTGGAGCTTGTGCCTTGAAAGCCCTGATTTTGGAAGATCAAAATCATTGTTTTGAGGCACAACGAAGATTTCAAGATGCAAGCCCCGATTCTAGAGCCAGTAGAATTTTGATGCACATTGTGCTCTTAGAACCCTGTTTTAGAAACTGTGCCTCAAAAGCCCCAGGTTTGGAGCATCAAAATCGATGTTTGGAGGCACAACAAGGTTTCAAGATGCAAGTGTTGATTCTCGAGCCGGTAGCATCAAAATTTGATTTTGATGGACATCATGCTCTTAAAACCTTGTTTTGGAGCTTATGCCTCAAAATCTTCAGTTTCGAAGCATCAAAATTGGTGTTTGGAAGCACAACAAGCTTTCAAGATGCAAGTCCCTATTCTGGAGTTTGTAGTGTCAAAACATGATTTTGATGCATATCTTGTTCTTAGAACCTCGTTTCGGAGCATGTGGCTCGAAAGCTCCAGTGTCAAAACATCAAAATCAATGTTTAAAGGCACAACAAGGTTTCAAGACACAAGTCCCGATTGTCAATCTGATAGTGTCAACACACGATTTTGACAAACATGGTGTTCTTAGAACTTCATTTCGGAGGTTGTGCCTCAAAAGCCTCATTTTTGGAACATAAAAATTAGTGTTTGGATGCACAACAATCTTTCAAGACACAACTCCCAATTCTAGAGTCGGTAGCATCAAAACGCAATTTTGATGTACATCGTGCTCTTAGAACCTCATTTTGGAACTTGTGCCTTGAAAGCCCTGATTTTGGAACATCAAAATCAATGTTTTGAGGCACAACAAGGTTTCAAGAATCAAGTCCCTATTCCCGAGGCTGTAGCGTCAAAATTCCATTTTGACACACATCATTCTCTTCAAATCATTTCGGAGCTTGTGCCTCTCGGAAGACCCAGTTTTGGAGCATCAAAATCAATGTTTGGAGGCACAACAAAGTTTCAAGATGCAAGTCCCGATTCTAGAGTCAATAGCATCAAAATCTAATTTTGGCGCACATCGTGCTCTTAGAATCTCATTACGAAGCTTTTGCCTTGAAAGCTCCAATTTCAGAGCATCAAAATTGATGTTTTGAGTCACAACAAGGTTTCAAGATGCAAGCCCCAATTCTAGAGCCAGTAGCATCAAAAATTTATTTCTATGCACATTGTGCTCTTAGAACCCTATTTTAGAAATTGTGCCTCAAAAGCCGCAGTTTTGGAGCATCAAAATTGATGTTTGGAGGCACAACAAGGTTTCAAGATGCAAGTCCTGATTCTGGAGCAGGTAGTATAAGAATTTGATTCTGATGCACATCGTGCTCTTAGAACCTAGTTTCGGAGCTTATGCCTTAGAATCTTCAGTTTTGAAGCATCGAAATTGGTGTTTGGAGGCACAACAAGCTTTTAAGATGCAAGTCCCTATTCTGTAGCCTGTCCCGTCAAAACGTGATTTTGATGCACGTCGTGCTCATAGAACCCCATTTCGGAGCGTGTGAATCGAAAGCTCTAGTTTAAAAACATCAAAATCAATGTTTAAAGGCACAACAAGATTCTAAGACACAAGTCCTGATTCTCAAGCTGATTGCGTTAAAACATGATTTTGAAAAACATGGTGTTCTTAGAACGTCATTTTTGAGGTCGTGCCTGAAAAGTCTCATTTTTGGAGTATTAAAATTAGTGTTTGGAGGCACAACAAGGTTTCCAGACACAAGTCCCAATTCCATAGTCGGTAGCGTCAAAACACAATTTTGATGTACATTGTGCTCTTAGAACCTCATTTCGGAGCTTGTACCTTGAAAGCCCTCATTTTGAAACATCAAAATCAATGTTTTGAGGCACAACAAGGTTTCAAGAAGCAAGTCCCTATTATTGAGCCTGTAGCGTCAAGATTTGATTTTGACGCACATCGTGCTCTTAGAGCCTTGTTTTGGAGCTTATGCCTCAAAATATTCGGCTTCGAAGCATCAAAATTGGTGTTTGGAGACACAACAAGCTTTCAAGATGCAAGTCCCTATTATAGAGTCGATAGCGTGAAAACGCAATTTTGATGTACATCATGCTCTTAGACCCTCATTTCGGAGCTTGTTCCTTGAAAGCCCTAATTTTGGAACATCAAAATCAATGTTCTAAGGCACAAGAAAATTTCAAGATGTAAGTCCCTATTCCGGAGTCTGTAGCGTCACAATTCCATTTTGACACACATCATTCTCTTAGAATCTCATTTCGGAGCTTGTGCCTCGAAAGCCCCAGTTTTGGAGCATCAAAATCAATGTTTGTAGGAACAACAAGGTTTCAAGATGCAACTCCCGATTCTAGAGTCAATAGCGTCAAAACCTAATTTTGGCACACGTCGTGCTCTTAGAACCTCATTTCAAAGCTTGTGCCTCAAAAGCCAGAGCTTTGGAGCATCCAAATCAGTGTTTTCGGGCACAACTAGGTTACAAAATGCAAACATTGATTCTAGAGCCAGTACCATCAAAATTAAATTTTGATGCACATTGTGCTCTTAGAACCCTATTTTAGAAATTGTGCCTCAAAAGCCCTAGATTTGGAGCATCAAAATCGATGTTTGCAGGCACAATAAGGTTTCAAGATGCAAGTCCTGATCTAGAGACAGTAGCGTCAAAATTTGATTTTGACGCACATCATGCTCTTAGAACCTTGTTTCGGAGCTTATGCCTAAAAATCGTGATGCAAGTCCCTATTTCGGAGCCTATAGTGTCAACACATGATTTTGATGCATATCGTGCTCTTAGAACCTCGTTTCGGAGCATGTGGCTTGAAAGCTCCAATTTCAAAACATCAAAATCAATGTTTAAAGGCAAAACAAGGTTTCAAGACACAAGTCCGGATTGCAAAGTCGGTAGTGTCAAAATGCAATTTTGATGTACATCGTGCTCATAGAACCTCTTTTCAGAGCTTGTGCCTTGAAAGCCCTGATTTGGGAACATCAAAATCAATATTTTGGGGCACAATTAGGTTTCAAGAAGCAAGTCCCTATTCCGGAGCCTGTAGCGTCAAAATTCCATTTTGATGCACATCATCTCTTAGAAGCTCATTTCGGAGCTTGTGCCTCGAAAGACCCAGTTTTGGAGCATCAAAATCAATGTTTGGAGGCACAACAAGGTTTCAAGATGCAAGTACTGATTCTAGAGTCAATAGCATCAAAATCTGATTTTGGGGCACATCGTGCTCTTAGAACCTCATTTCGAAGCTTCAAAATTAGTGTTTTGAGGCACAACAATGTTTCAAGATGCAAGCCCCGATTCTAGAGCCATTAGCATCAAAATTGAATTTTGATGCACATTGTGCTCTTAGAACCCTGTTTTAGAAATTGTGCCTCAACAACCCCAGTTTTGGAGCATCAAAATTGATGTTTGGAGGCACAACAAGGTTTCAAGATGCAAATTCTGATTCTGGATCCAGTAGAGTCAAAAGTTGATTTTCACGCACATCGTGCTCTTAGAACCTCGTTTTGGAGCATATGCCTAAAAATCTTCGGTTTCGAATCATCAAAATTGGTGTTTGGACGTACAACAAGCTTTTAAGACGCAAGTGCCTATTCTAAAGCATGTAGTGTCAAAACATGATTTTGATGCACATTGTGCTCTTAGAACCTCATTCCAGAGCATGTGGCTCGAAAGCTCCAGTTTCAAAACATCAAAATCAATGTTTAAAGGAACAACAAGGTCTCACGACACAAGTCCCGATTCTCAAGTTGATGGTGTCAAAACACGATTTTGACAAACATGGTGTTCTTAGAACCTCATTTCGGAGGTTATGCCTCAAAAGCCTCATTTTTGGAGCATAAAAATTAGTGTTTGGAGGCACAACAATGTGTCAAGACACAAGTCCCAATTCTAGAATTGGTAGCGTGAAAATGCAATTTTGATTTACATCGGGGTCTTCGAACCTCATTTCCTAGCTTGTGCCTTGAAAGCCCTAATTTTGGAACATCAAAATCAATGTTTTGGGGCACAACAAGGTTTCAAGAAGCAAGTCCCTTTATCGGAGCCTGGAATTTTGACGCATATCATTCTCCTAGAAGCTCATTTCGGAGATTGTGCCTCGAAAGACGCAGTTTTGGAGCATCAAAATCAATGTTTGGAGGCACAACAATGTTTCAAGATGCAAGTCCTAATTCTAGAGTAAATAGCATCAAAATCTGATTTTGGCGCACATCGTGCTCTTTTAACCTCATTTCGAAGCTTGTGCCTCGAAAGCCCGAGTTTCAGAGCATCAAAATCAATGTTTCAAGATGCAAGCCCTGATTCTGGAGCCAAAAATGCAACTACATGATGAAGGCAAATTTGGGTCCTGACAATAAGGCCTGATGAGGTACCCAATCACAACCAACTCTCTATGAATCGAAGAAATAGAGAAAACCACGTGGGAAAAAAACTCTACTCCAAAAAGAGATGGAAAAGCAAGAAGAAGACCACTGAAGCAGGAAATAGCTACAAACACTGTCGAAGAGTAACTGCTGATCTGAAGAAGCTCCACTAAAATAGAACATGACTAGGTAGAGAAGACTGTAATCTGCATGAGTGCCCTCAAATGACACTACTCGAATTAGATGGAAAACAAAGGCAAACAACTGAACTCAAAGATATAGATGGTATGAGAAACCAAAGCCTGAAGAGTTGATCAATCAAACCACTGAAGCATTAGAACCAACAGGACAAACCTCCCCATAATGTTGAAAAGGGAGACGGATGGGTACACTGAAAAAGATGAGCAACAGGAACTACATGACGAAGAACCAGGAACATCAAAGGTGCAGTGAAAGTACATAGTGTCGTGGAAGGAACACTCACTTGACACACATCATGAGGCGAATGTCATGGAAGGAAAACTCACTGGAAAAAGGTAGATGGCAAACAAAAGGGAAGCATTAACCCCCTCATGGCACTTTATAAGTAATGCATGTACAATAAGGTAGAAGATGTGCAAGATCCCAAGTAAAAAATGCATGATGGCACTTTATCTCAATGCGTTTACATAAATGAAATGCTACAATGATAAGAAGACTGGAAATAGAAAGAAAAATCAAAACCGATATATCCTACTCAGAGAAGAGATCCCAGGACCTGAAACAACCAAGATATCCACCAGATTGCTGAAAAGAAAAAAAATGAATAGAAAGAAAACTCATATGGCTGGAAAGTACACAGGACAAGCTTTCCAACAATATAAATTTTTCAAAAAATAGAGTTCCAATGCTTATTTTATGGCTCCTCGAGTGCAAAAATGAACCTCTGGCTTGGACAGAAAAAAACACTATCAAAAAAGCAAAATCAAAAGTTCAAACCTCTAGATCTGGATAGAGCTCGGAAAGAGCTTTCCGATGATACAACCGTATGGATTTGTGCCTTGTAAAGCATGCAAATAAAAAAATCATGGCCCAGATGCACTTGTCACTGAAATAGGTCGAATTATATATCAAAATGACTGGAAATGCCCTTCGAAAGCCAACGGTGAGGTCTTTTTTTTTTTCCCAAACTACTCTAAATTTTGTTTTTTTCATGATTTTTTTACAAATTTCTCGAAATTCATGCCAAAAAAAGCAAAACCAAAGAAAAAATTTCAAAACCAAAATTTGTCAAAATTTGACAAATTTTATATGGAAATGGGGGTTTTGGGGAATTTTGAGCCCAAAATTATCAGAAACAAAATAGCTACTCCATATCCAATAAAAAACTCTAAAAAAAAACTTGAAACCCTCCTCCAAAAAATCTTCTGAAAAATCAGGAACAAGCGGCAGCAAATGTAAGCTCTGATACCATGAAGAAGTTGAGGAAATACCTGTCACAAGAGAAAAATGGAGACACATAAAGCAAAAAAGCATAAATGCTGTGAAGAAAAAAATTATCATTCAGAAAGGGAATCAATTTAATGAACAAGTACAATACATTCCTTATAAAAGGATAATAGAAACCCTAAAGGGATAAGAATAATTATTAAATGCCTAAGTTTAGCTTAAGTGTAGAGTTTAATAGACTAATAATTAAATAAATAATTATTAGCTAATACAAGATAACTCTAACATGAGGCACAACAAGGTTCCAAGAATCAAGTCCCTATTCCGGAGCCTATAGCATCAAAATTCCATTTTGATGCACATGTTTTTATTAGAAGCTCATCTCGGAGCTTGTGCCTCGAAAGACCCAATTTTGGAGCATCAAAATCAATGTTTTGAGGCACAACAAGGTTTCAAGAAGCAAGTCCCTATTCCGGAGCCTGTAGCGTTAAAATTCCATTTTGACGCACATCATTCTCTTACAAGCTTATTTCGGAGTTTGTGCCATGAAAGACCCAGTTCTGGAGCATCAAAATCAATGTTTGGAGGCACAACAAGGTTTCAAGATGCAAGTCCCGATTCTAGAGTCAATAGCATCAAAATCTGATTTTGGCGCACATTGTGCTCTTAGAACCTCATTTCGAAGCTTGTGCCTCGAAAGCCCTGGTTTCGGAGCTTCAAAATCAATGTTTTGAGGATAAATAAGATTTCAATATGCAAGCCCCAAGTCTAGAGCCAGTAACATCAAAATTCAATTTTGATGCACATTGTGCTCTTAGAACCCTGTTTTAGAAATTGTGTCTCAAAAGCCTAAGTTTTGGAGCATCAAAATCGATATTTGGAGGCACAACAAGGTTTCAAGATGCAAGTCTTGATTCTTCATTTTGACGCACATTGTACTCTTAGAACGTTGTTTTGGAGCTTATGCCTCAAAATATTCGGTTTCGAAGCATCAAAATTCATGTTTGGAGGCACAACAAGCTTTCAAGATGCAAGTCCCTATTCCGGAGCCTTTAGTGTCAAAACTTGATTTTCATGCACATCGTACTCTTAGAACCTCATTTTCGAGCATGTGGCTTGAAAGCTCCAGTTTCAAAACATCAAAATCAATGGTTAAAGGCACAATAAGGTTTCAAGACTTGCCTATGCTCAAGCTAATAGTATCAAAACATGATTTTGACAAACATGGTGTTCTTAGAACCTCATTTTGGAGGTTGTGCATTAAAAGCCTCATTTCTTGAGCATAAAAATTAGTGTTTGGAGGCACAACAAGGTTTCAAAACACAAGTCCCAATTCCAGAGTCGATAGCAGCAAAACACAATTTTGATGTACATCATGCTCTTCGAACCTCATTTCGAAGCTTGTGCCTTGAAAGCCCTGATTTTGGAACATCAAAATCAATGTTTTGAGGCACAACAAGGTTTCAAGAAGCAAGTCACTATTCGAGAGCCTGTAGCGTCAAAATTCTATTTTGACGCACATCATTCTCTTAGAAGCTCATTTCGGAGCTTTTGCCTCGAAAGACCCAGTTTTGGAGCATCAAAATCAATATTTGGAGGCACAACAAGGTTTCAAGCTGCAAGTCCCGATTCTAGAGTCAATAGCGTCAAAATCTGATTTTGGCGCACATCGTGCTCTTAGAACTTCATTTTGAAGCTTATGCTTTGAAAGCCCTGGTTTCAGAGAATCAAAATCACTATTTTGAGGCACAACAATATTTCAAGATGCAAGCCCCGATTCTAGAGGCGGTAGCATCAAAATTCAATTTTGATGCACATTGTACTCTTAGAACCCTATTTTAGAAATTTTGCCTCAAAAGCCCCAAATTTGGAGCATCAAAATTGATGTTTGGAGGCACAACAAGGTTTCAAGATGCAAATCCTGATTTCAAGAGCTGGTAGCGTCAAAATTTGATTTTCATGGACATCATGCTCCTAGAACCTTGTTTTGAAGCTTATGCCTCAAAATCTTCGGTTTCGAAGCATCAAAATTGGTGTTTGGAGGCACAACAAGCTTTCAAGATGCAAGTCCCTATTCCGGAGCCTGTACTGTCAAAACATGATTTTGATGCACATTGTGCTCTTAGAACCTCATTTCGGAGCGTGTGGCTTGAAAGCTCCAGTTTCGAAACATCAAAATCAATGTTCAAAGGCACAACAATGTTTGAAGACACAGTCCCGATTCTCAAGTTGAAAATGTCAAAACATAATTTTGACAAAAATGGTGTTCTTACAACCTCATTTCGAAGGTTTTTCCTTAAAAGCCTCGTTTTTGGAGCATAAAAATTAGTGTTTGGAGGAACAACAAGGTTTAAAGACACAAGTCCGAATTCCAGAGTCGACAGTGTCAAAACACAATTTTGATGTACATCATGCTCTTCGAACCTCATTTCGAATCTTGTGCCTAGAAAGCCTTGATTTTGGAACATCGAAATCAATGTTTTGAGGCACAACAAGGTTTCAAGAAGCAAGTCGATATTCGAGAGCCTGTCAAAATTTCATTTTGACGCACATCATTCTCTTAGAAGCTCATTTTGGAGCTTGTGCCTCGAAAGCCCCAGTTCTGGAGCATGAAAATTGATGTTTGGAGGCACAACAAGGTTTCAAGATGCAAGTCCTGATTTCTAGAGCCAATAGCGTCAAAATTTGATTTTCACAGACATCGTGCTTCTAGAACCTTGTTTTGGAGCTTATGCCTCAAAATCTTTGGTTTCAAAGCATTAAAATTGGTGTTTGGAGGCACAACAAGCTTTCAAGATGCAAGTCCCTATTCCAGAGCCTGTAGTGTCAAAACATGATTTTGATGCACATCATGCTTTTAGAACCTCATTTCAGAGCGTGTGGCTTGAAAGCTCCTATTTCGAGACATCAAAATCAATGTTCAAAGGCACAACAAGGTTTGAAGACACAAGTCCCGATTCTCAAGCTGAAAGCGTCAAAACATGATTTTGACAAACATGGTGTTCTTACAACCTCATTTTGGAGGTTTTGCCTTCAAAGCCTCGTTTTTGGAGCATAAAAATTAGTGTTTGGAGGCACAACAAGGTTTCAAGACACAAGTCCCTATTCCAGAGCTGGTAGTGTCAAAATGCAATTTTGATGTACATCGTGCTCTTAGAACCTCGTTTCGGAGCTTGTGCCTTGAAAAGCCTAATTTTGGAACATAAAAATTAACATTTTGAGGCACAACAATGTTTCAAGAATCAAGTCCCTATTCCGGAGCCTGTAGCATCAAAATTGTATATTGACGCACATGTTTTTCTTAGAAGCTTATCTCGGAGCTTGTGCCTCTAAAGACCCAGTTTTGGAGCATCAAAATCAATGTTTGGAAGCACAAGAAGGTTTCAAGATGCAAGTCCCGATTCTAGAGCCACTAGCATCAAAATTCAATTTTGATGCACATTGTGCTCTTCGAACCTTGTTTTAGAAATTGTGCCTCAAAAGCCCCAGTTTTGGAGCATCAAAATAGATGTTTGGAGGCACAAATAGGTTTCAAGATGCAAGTCCGAATTCTCAAGATGATTGGGTCAAAACATGATTTTGACAAACATGGTGTTCTTAGAACTTCATTTCGGAGGTTGTGCCTCAAAAGCCTTGTTTTTTGAGCATTAAAATTAGTGTTTAGAGGCACAACAAGGTATCAAGACACAAGTCCCAATTCCAGAGTCGGTAGCATCAAAATGCAATTTTGATGTACATCATACTCTTAGAACCTCATTTCAGAGCTTGTGCCTTGAAAGCCATGATTTTGGAACATCAAAATCAATGTTTTGAGGCACAACAAGGTTTCAAGAATCAAGTCCCTATTTCGGAGCCTATAGCGTCAAAATTCCATTTTGACACACGACATTCTCTTACAAGATCATTTCGGAGCTTGTGTCACAAAAGACCCAGTTTTGGAGCATCAAAATCAATGTTTGGAGGCACAACAAGGTTTCCAGATGCAAATCCTGATTCTAGAGTCAATAGCGTCAAAATCTAATTTTGGTGTAGATCATGCTTTTAGAACCTCATTTCAAAGCTTGTACCTCGAAAGCCCTAGTTTTGGAGCTTCAAAATCAATGTTTTGAGGCACAACAAGATTTCAAGATGCAAGCCCCGATTCTAGAGCCAGTAGCATCAAAATTCAATTTTGATGCATATTGTGCCTCAAAAGCCCTAGTTTTGGAGCATCAAAATCGATGTTTGGAGGCAAAACAACGTTTCAAGATGCAAGTCTTGATTCTTAAGCCAGTAGATTCAATATTTGATTTTGACGCACATTGTACTCTTAGAACCTCATTTTAGAGCTTATGCCTCAAAATTTTCAGTTTCGAAGCATCGAAATTTGTGTTTGGAGGCACAGCAAGCTTTCAAGATGCAAGTCCCTATTCCGGAGCCTCTAATGTCAAACATGATTTTCATACACATCGTGCTCTTAGAACCCCATTTTGGAGCGTGTGGCTCAAAAGCTCCAGTTTCAAAACATCAAAATCAATGTTTAAAGGCACAACAAGGATTCAAGACACAAGTCCCTATTCTCAAGCTGATAGCATCAAAACACGATTTTGACAAACATGGTGTTCTTAGAACCTCATAACCAAGGTTGTGCCTTAAAAGCCTCATTTTTGAAGCAAAAAAATTAGTGTTTGGAGGCACAAAAATGTTTCAAGACACAAGTCCCAATTCCAGAGTCGATAGCGTCAAAACACAATTTTGATGTACATCATGCTCTAAGAACCTCATTTCGAAGCTTGCGCCTTGAAAGCCCTGATTTTGGAACATCAAAATCAAAGTTTTGAGACACAACAAGGTTTCAAGAAGCAAGTCCCTATTTGAAAAACTGTAGTGTCAAAATTCCATTTTGACGCACATCATTCTCTTAGAAGCTCATTTCGGAGCTTGTGCCTCGAAAGACCCAGTTTTGGAGCATCAAAATCAATGTTTGGAGACACAAAAATGTTTCAAATTGCAAGTCCCGATTCGAGAGTCAATAGCATCAAAATCTAATTTTGGCACAAATCAGTGTTTTGAGACACAACAAGGTTTCAAGATGCAAGCCCCGATTCGAGAGCCAGTAGCATCAAAATTCAATTTTGATGGACATTGTGCTCTTAGAACCCTGTTTTGGAAATTGTACCTCAAAAGTCCCAGTTTTGGAGCATCAAAATCGATGTTTGGAGGCACAACAAGGTTTCAAGACGCAAGTCCCTATTCCGGAGCCTCTAGTGTCAAAATGTGATTTTAATGCACATTGTGCTCTTAGAACCTCGTTTTAGAGCGTGTGCCTCGAAAGCTCCAGTTTTGAAACATCAAAATAAATGTTTAAAGGCACAACAAGGTTTCAAGACAAGTCCCGATTCTCAAGCTGATAGCGTCAAAACGTGATTTTGACAAACATGGTGTTCTTAGAACCTCATTTCAGAGGTTGTTAGTTAAAAGCCTCATTTTTTGAGCATAAAAATTAGTGTTTGGAGGCACAACAAGGTTTCAAGACACACGTCCCAATTTCAGAGTTGGTAGCATCAAAATGCAATTTTGATATACATCATGCTCCTAGAACCTCATTTCAGAGCTTGTGCCTTGAAAGCCCTAATTTTCGAACATCAAAATCAATGTTTTGAGGCACAACAAGGTTTCAAGAAGTAAGTCCCTATTCCAGACCCTGTAGCATCACAATTCTATTTTCACGCACATCATTCTCCTAAAAGCTCATTTCAGAGCTTGTGCCTCGAAAGACCCAGTTTTGGAGCATCAAAATCAATGTTTGGAGGCACAAGGTTTCATTATTCTAGAGTCAATAGCATCAAAATCTGATTTTGGCGCACATCGTGCTCTTAGAACCTCATTTCGAAGCTTGTGCTTCAAAAGCGTTTGTTTCGGAGCATCAAAATCAGTGTTTTGAGGCACATCAAGGTTTCAAGATGCAAGCCCCGATTCTAGAGCCAGTAGCGTCAAAATTTAATTTTGATGCACATTCTGCTCTTAGAACCCTGTTTTAGAAATTGTGCCTCAAAAGCCCCAATTTTGGAGCATCAAAATAAATGTTTGGAGGCACAACAAGGTTTCAAGATGCAAGTCCTGATTCTAGAGCCGGTAGCGTCAAACTTTGATTTTGATGCACATCATGCTCTTAGAACCTTGTTTTGGAGCTTATGCCTCAAAATCTTTAGTTTCTAAGCATCAAAATTGGTGTTTGGAGGCACAACAAGATTTCAAGATGCAAGTCCTATTTCGGAGCCTGTAGTGTCAAAACATGATTTTGATGCACATCTTGCTCTTAGAACCTCATTTCGGAGCGCGTGGCTCGAAAGCTCTAGTTTCAAAACATTAAAATCAATGTTTAAAGGCACAACAAGGTTTTAAGACACAAGTCGGGATTCTCAAGCTGATAGCGTCAAAACACAATTTTGACAAACATGGTGTTCTTAGAACCTCATTTTGGAGGTTGTGTCTCAAAAGCCTCATTTTGGGAGCATAAAAATTAGTGTTTGGAGGCACAACAAGGTTTAAAAAGACATGTCCCAATTCCAGAGTCGATAGCGTCAAAACACAATTTTGAAACACATCGTGCTCTTAGAACCTCATTTTGGAGCTTGTGCCTTGAAAGCCCTGATTTGGGAACATCAAAATCAATGTTTTCAGGCACAACAAGGTTTCAAGAAGCAAGTCCATATTCTAGAGCCTATAGCGTCAAAATTTCATTTTGACGCATATCATTCTCTTAGAAGCTCATTTCAGGGCTTGTGCCTCGTAAGACCCAGTTTTGGAGCATCAAAATAAATGTTTGGAGGCACAACATGGTTCCAAGATGCCTGTCCCGATTCTAGAGTGAATCACGTCAAAATATTATTTTGGTGCACATCGTGCTCTTAGAACCTCATTTCGAAGCTTGTGCCTCAAAAGCCTTGGTTTCAGAGCATCAAAATCAATGCTTTGAGGCACAACAAGGTTTCGAGGCACAATAAGCTTTGAAGATGCAAGTCCCTATCCTGGAGCCTATTGTATCAAATCATGATTTTGATGCACAATGTGCTCTTAGAACTTCATTTCGGAGCATGTCGCTCGAACGCTCCATTTTCAAATAGCGTCAAAATAGGAATTTGACAAACATGGTGTTCTTAGAACCTCATTTCAGAGGTTGTGCCTCAAAAGCCTCATTTTTGGAGTATAAAAATTAGTGTTTGGAGGCACAACAAGATTTGTAGACACAAGTCCCAATTTCAGAATCGGTAGTGTCACAACAAAATTTTGGGCACAAGAAAATTTCAAGATGTAAGTCCCTATTCCGGAGTCTGTAGCGTCACAATTCCATTTTGACACACATCATTCTCTTAGAATCTCATTTCGGAGCTTGTGCCTCGAAAGCCCCAGTTTTGGAGCATCAAAATCAATGTTTGTAGGAACAACAAGGTTTCAAGATGCAACTCCCGATTCTAGAGTCAATAGCGTCAAAACCTAATTTTGGCACACGTCGTGCTCTTAGAACCTCATTTCAAAGCTTGTGCCTCAAAAGCCACAGCTTTGGAGCATCCAAATCAGTGTTTTCGGGCACAACTAGGTTACAAAATGCAAACATTGATTCTAGAGCCAGTACCATCAAAATTAAATTTTGATGCACATTGTGCTCTTAGAACCCTATTTTAGAAATTGTGCCTCAAAAGCCCTAGATTTGGAGCATCAAAATCGATGTTTGCAGGCACAATAAGGTTTCAAGATGCAAGTCCTGATCTAGAGACAGTAGCGTCAAAATTTGATTTTGACGCACATCATGCTCTTAGAACCTTGTTTCGGAGCTTATGCCTAAAAATCGTGATGCAAGTCCCTATTTCGGAGCCTATAGTGTCAACACATGATTTTGATGCATATCGTGCTCTTAGAACCTCGTTTCGGAGCGTGTGGCTTGAAAGCTCCAATTTCAAAACATCAAAATCAATGATTAAAGGTAAAACAAGGTTTCAAGACACAAGTCCGGATTGCAAAGTCGGTAGTGTCAAAACGCAATTTTGATGTACATCGTGCTCATAGAACCTCTTTTCAGAGCTTGTGCCTTGAAAGCCCTGATTTGGGAACATCAAAATCAATATTTTGGGGCACAATTAGGTTTCAAGAGGCAAGTCCCTATTCCGGAGCTTGTAGAGTCAAAATTCCTATTTGATGCACATCATCTCTTAGAAGCTCATTTCGGAGCTTGTGCCTCGAAAGACCCAGTTTTGGAGCATCAAAATCAATGTTTGGAGGCACAACAAGGTTTCAAGATGCAAGTATTGATTCTAGAGTCAATAGCATCAAAAGCTTATTTTGGGGCACATCGTGCTCTTAGAACCTCATTTCAAAGCTTCAAAATCAGTGTTTTGAGGCACAACAATGTTTCAAGATGCAAGCCCCGATTCTAGAGCCATTAGCATCAAAATTGAATTTTGATGCACATTGTGCTCTTAGAACCCTGTTTTAGAAATTGTGCCTCAACAACCCCAGTTTTGGAGCATCAAAATTGATGTTTGGAGGCACAACAAGGTTTCAAGATGCAAGTCCTGATTCTGGATCCAGTAGAGTCAAAAGTTGATTTTCACGCACATCGTGCTCTTAGAACCTCGTTTTGGAGCTTATGCCTAAAAATCTTTGGTTTCGAATCATCAAAATTGGTGTTTGGACGTACAACAAGCTTTTAAGATGCAAGTCCCTATTCTGAAGCATGTAGTGTCAAAACATGATTTTGATGCACATTGTGCTCTTAGAACCTCATTCCAGAGCATGTGGCTCGAAAGCTCCAGTTTCAAAACATCAAAATCAATGTTTAAAGGAACAACAAGGTCTCACGACACAAGTCCCGATTCTCAAGTTGATGGTGTCAAAACACGATTTTGACAAACATGGTGTTCTTAGAACCTCATTTCGGAGGTTATGCCTCAAAAGCCTCATTTTTGGAGCATAAAAATTAGTGTTTGGAGGCACAACAATGTGTCAAGACACAAGTCCCAATTCTAGAATTGGTAGCGTGAAAATGCAATTTTGATTTACATCGTGGTCTTAGAACCTCATTTCAAAGCTTGTGCCTTGAAAGCCCTAATTTTGGAACATCAAAATCAATGTTTTGGGGGACAACAAGGTTTCAAGAAGCAAGTCCCTTTACCGGAGCCTGGAATTTTGATGCATATCATTCTCCTAGAAGCTCATTTCGGAGATTGTGCCTCGAAAGACCCAGTTATGGAGCATCAAAATCAATGTTTGGAGGCACAACAATGTTTCAAGATGCAAGTCCTAATTCTAGAGTCAATAGCATCAAAATCTGATTTTGGCGCACATCGTGCTCTTTTAACCTCATTTCGAAGCTTGTGCCTCGAAAGCCCGAGTTTCAGAGCATCAAAATCAATGTTTCAAGATGCAAGCCCTGATTCTGGAGCCAATAGCATCAAAATTCAATTTTGATGCACATTGTGGTCTTAGAACGCTATTTTAGAAATTATGCCTCAAAAGCCCCAGTTTTGGAGCATCAATATCGATGTCTGGAGGCACAACAAGGTTTCCAGATGCGAGTTATGATTCTGGAGCAAGTAGCGTCAAAATTTAATTTTGACGCACATCATGCTCTTAGAACCTTGTTTTGGAGCTTATGCCTCAAAATCTTCGGTTTCAAAGCATCAAAATTTGTGTTTGGAGGCACAATAAGCTTTCAAGATGCAAGTCCCTATTATGGAGCCTGTAGTTTCAGAACATGATTTTGATGCACATCGTGCTCTTAGAACCTCATTTTGTAGGTTGTGACTCAAAAACCTCATTTTTGGAGCATAAAAATTAGTGTTTGGAGGCACAATAAGGTTTCAAGACACAAGTCCCAAATTCTAGAGTCGGTACTGTCAAAGCGCAATTTTGAGGTACATCGTGCTCTTAGAACCTCCTTTCGGAACTTGTGTCTTGAAAGCCCCGACTTTGGAATATCAAAATCAATGTTTTGAGGCACAACAGGGTTTCAAGAAGCAAGTCCGTATTCCGGAGCCTGTAGTGTCAAAATTTTATTTTGACTCACATCATTCTCTTAAAAGCTCATTTCGGAGCTTGTGCCTGGAAAGACCTAATTTTGGAGCATCAAAATCAATGTTTGGAGGCACAACAAGGTTTCAAGATGCAAGGCCTGATTCTAGAGTCAATAGAGTGAAAATCTGATTTTGGAGCACATCGTGCTCTTAGAACCTCATTTTGAAGCTTGTGTCTCAAAAGCCCCAGTTTTGGAGCAACAAAATCAGTGTTTTGAGGCACAACAAGGTTTCAAGATGCAAGGCCCAATTCTTGAGCCAGTAGCAGCAAAATTTAATTTTGATACACATTGTGCTCTTAGAACCCTGTTTTAGAAATTGTGCCTCAAAAGCCCTAGTTTTGGAGCATCAAAATCGATGTTTGGAGGCACAACAATGTTTCAAGATGCATTTCCTGATTGTGGAGCCGGTAGCGTCAAAATTTCATGCACATCGTGCTCTTGGAACATTGTTTTAGAAATTGTGCTTCAAAAGCCCTAGTTTTGGAGCATCAAAATTGATGTTTGGAGGCACAACAAGGTTTCAGGATGTAAGTCCTTATTCTGGAGTCGATAGCATCAAAATTTGATTTTGACGCACATCGTGCTCTTAGAACCTTATTTTGGAGCTTATGCCTCAAAATCTTCAGTTTCGAAGCATCAAAATTGGTGTTTGGAGGTCCAACAAGCTTTCAAGATGCAAGTCCCTATTCCAGAGCCTGTAGTGTCAAAACGTGATTTTGATGCACATCGTGCTCTTAGAACCTCGTTTCGGAGCGTGTGGCTCGAAAGCTCCAGTTTCAAAACATCAATATCAATGTTTAAAGGCACAACAAGGTTTCAAAAGACAAGTCCTGATTCTCAAGCTGATTTCGTCAAAACATAATTTTAAAAAAATGGTGTTCTTAGAACCTCATTTGGGAGGTTGTGCCTCAAAAGCCTCATTTTTGGAGCATTAAAATTAGTGTTTGGAGGCACAACAAGGATTCAATACACAAGTCCCAATTCTAGAGTTGGTAGCATCAAACCATATTTTTGATGTATACCATCCTCTTAGAACCTCGTTTCGGAGATTGTGCCCTGAAAGCCCTGATTTTGGAACATCAAAATCAATATTTTGAGGCACAACAAGGTTTCAAGAAGCAAGTCCCTATTCCAGAGCTTGTACCGTCAAAATTCCATTTTGACGCACATCATTCTCTTAGAAGCTTATTTAAGAGCTTGTGCCTTGAAAGACCCAATGTTGGAGCATCAGAATAAATGTTTGGAGGCACAACAAGGTTTCAAGATGCAAGTCCCAATTCTAGAGTCAATAGCGTCAAAAACTGATTTTGGTGCACATCGTGCTCTTAGAACCTCATTTTGAAGCTCGTGCCTCAAAAGCCCCGGTTTTGGATCATCAAAATCATTGTTTTGAGGCAAAACAAGGTTTCAAGATGAAAGCTCTGATTCTAGAGCCAGTAGCAGCAAAATTCAATTTTGATGCACATTGTGCTCTTAGAACCCTGTTTTAGAAATTGTTCCTCAAAAGCCCTAGTTTTGGAGCATGAGAATCAATGTTTGGAGGCACAACAAGGATTCAAGATGCAAGTCCTGATTCAGCATTCCGTAGCGTCAAAATTTGATTTTGACGTGGATCAAGCTCTTAGAACCTTGTTTTGGAGCTTGTGCCTTGAAAGCCCTGATTTTGGAAGATCAAAATCATTGTTTTGAGGTACAACGAAGATTTCAATATGCAAGCCCCGATTCTAGAGCCAGTAGAATTTTGATGCACATTGTGCTCTTAGAACCCTGTTTTAGAAATTGTGCCTCAAAAGCCCAGGTTTGGAGCATCAAAATCGATGTTTGGAGGCACAACAAGGTTTCAAGATGCAAGTGTTGATTCTCGAGCCGGTAGCGTCAAAATTTGATTTTGATGGACATCATGCTCTTAAAACCTTGTTTTGGAGCTTATGCGTCAAAATCTTTAGTTTCGAAGCATCAAAATTGGTGTTTGGAGGCACAACAAGCTTTCAAGATGCAAGTCCCTATTCTGGAGTTTGTAGTGTCAAAACATGATTTTGATGCATATCTTGTTCTTAGAACCTCGTTTCGGAGCATGTGGCTCAAAAGCTCCAGTGTCAAAACATCAAAATCAATGTTTAAAGGCACAACAAGGTTTCAAGACACAAGTCCCGATTGTCAAGTTGATAGTGTCAACACACAATTTTGACAAACATGGTGTTCTTAGAACTTCATTTCGGAGGTTGTGCCTCAAAAGCCTCATTTTTGGAACATAAAAATTAGTGTTTGGATGCACAACAATCTTTCAAGACACAACTCCCAATTCCAGAGTCGGTAGTGTCAAAACGCAATTTTGATGTACATCATGCTCTTAGAACCTCATTTTGGAGTTTGTGCCTTGAAAGCCCTGATTTTGGAACATCAAAATCAATGTTTTGAGGCACAACAAGGTTTCAAGAATCTAGTCCCTATTCTAGAGCTTGTAGTGTCAAAACGTGATTTTGATACATATCTTGTTCTTAGAACCTCATTTCGGAGCATGTAGCTCGAAAGCTCCAGTGTCAAAACATCAAAATCAATGTTTAAAGGCACAACATCGTTTGAAAACACAAATCCTGATTCTCAAGCTGATAGTGTCAACACACGATTTTGACAAACATGGTGTTCTTAGAACTTCATTTTGGAGGTTGTGCCTTAAAAGCCTCGTTTTTGGAACATAAAAATTAGTGTTTTGATGCAGAACAATCTTTTCTCTTAGAAGCTTATTTCGGCGCATCAATATCAATGTTTGGAGGCACAAAAAGGTTTCAATACGCAAGTCTCGATTCTAGAGTCAATAGCATCAAAATCTGATTTTGGTGCACATCGTGCTCTTAGAACCACATTTGGAAGCTTGTGCCTCGAAAGCACCAGTTTTGGAGTATCAAAATTGGTTTTTTGAGGTACAACAAGTCTTTAAGTTTCAAGCCCTGATTCAGGAGCCAATAGCATCAAAATTTAAGTTTGATGCACATTGTGCTCTTAGAACCCTATTTTAGATATTCTGCCTCAAAAGCCCCAGTTTTGGAGTATCAAAATCAACGTTTGGAGACACAACAAGGTTTCAAGATGCAAGTCCCGATTCTAGAGCCGGTAGCGTCAAAATTTGATTTTGACGCACATCGTGGTTTTAGAACCTTGTTTCGGAGCTTATGCCTCAAAATCTTTGGTTTCAAAGCATCAAAATTGGTGTCTGGAGGCACAACAAGCTTTCAAGAAGCAAGTCCCTATTCTGGAGCCTGTAGTGTCAAAATGTGATTTTGATGCACATCGTGCTCTTAGAACCTCGTTTCGAAGCGTGTGGCTCGAAAGCTCTAGTTTCAAAACATCAAAATCAATTTTTAAAGGCACAACAAGGTTTCAAGACACAAGTCCCGATTCCCAAGTTGATAGCATGAAAAAATGATTTTTAGAAACATGGTGTTCTTAGAACCTCATTTTGGAGGTTGTGCCTTAAAAGCCTTATTTTTGGAGCATAAAAATTAGTGTTTGGAGGCACAACAAAGATTTTAGACACAAGTCCCAATTCTAGAATCGGTAGCGTGAAAATGCAATTTTGATGTAGATCGTGCTATTAGAACCTCATTTCGGAGCTTGTGCCTTCAAAGCCCTGATTTTAGAACATCAAAATCAATGTTTTGAGGCACAACAAGGTTTCAAGTAGCAAGTCCCTATTCCGAAGCCTCTAGCGTCAAAATTCCATTTTGACAAACATCATTCTCTTAGAAGCTCTTTTTGGATTTTATGCCTCACAAGACCCAGTTTTGGACCATCAAAATCAATGTTTGGAGGCACAACAAGGTTTCAAGATACAAGTCCTAATTCTAGAGTCAATAGCATCAAAATATGATTTTGGCACACATCGTGGTCTTAGAACCTCATTTTGAAGCTTGTGCCTCGGAAGCCCCGGTTTTGGAGCACCACAATCAGTGTTTTGAGGCACAACAAGGTTCCAAGATGAAAGCCTCGATTCTAGAGCTAGTAGCATCAAAATTCAATTTTGATGCACAGTATGCTCTTAGAATCCTGTTTTAGAAATTGTGCCTCAAAAGCCCGAGTTTTGGAGCATCAAAATTGATGTTTGGAGGCACAACAACGTTTCAAGATACAAGTCCTTATTCTGGAGCCGGTAGCGTCAAAATTTGAATTTGATGTACATCGTGCTCTAAGAACCTTGTTTTGGAGCTTATGCCTCAAAATCTTTGGTTTCGAAGCATCAAAATTGGTGTTTGAAGGCACAACAAGCTTTCAGGATGCAAGTCCCTATTACGGAGCCTATAGTGTCAAAATGTGATTTTGATGCACATCGTGCCTTTAGAACCTCGTTTCGGAGCATGTGGCTCGAAAGCTCTAGTTTCGAAACATCAAAATCAATGTTTAAAGGCACAACAAGGTTTCAAGACACAAGTCCCGATTCTCAACCTGATAGCGTCAAAACACAATTTTGACAAACATGGTGTTCTTAGAACCTTATTTTGGAGGTTGTGTCTCAAAAGCCTCATTTTTGGAGCATAAAAATTAGTGTTTGGAGGCACAACAAGGTTTAAAGAGACATGTCCCAATTCAAGAGTTGATAGCGTCAAAACACAATTTTGATGTACATCGTGCTCTTAGAAGCTCATTTCGGAGATTCTGCCTCGAAAGACCCAGTTTTGGAGCATCAAAATCAATGATTGGAGGAACAACAAGGTTTCAAGATGCAATTGTTGATTCTAGAGTCAATATCGTCAAAAAAAAAATTTGGCGCACATCGTGCCCTTAGAACCTCATTTCGAAGCTTGTGCCTTGAAAGCCACAGTTTCAGAGCATCAAAATCAGTGTTTTGAGGTACAACAAGGTTTCAAGATGCAAGCCCCGGTTATAGATCTAGTACCAACAAAATTCAATTTTGATGCACATTGTGCTCTTAGAACCCTGTTTTAGAAATTATGCCTCAAAAGCCCCAGTTTTGAAGCATCAAAATTGATGTTTGGAGACACAATAAGGTCGAAATGTTATTCTGATGCACATCATGCTCTTAAAACCTCGTTTCGAAATGTGTGGCTCGGAAGCTCCATTTTCAAAACATCAAAATCAATGTTTAAAGGCACAACAAGGTTTCAACACAGAAGTCCCAATTCTCAAGCTGATAGCGTCAAAACACGATTTTTACAAACATGGTGTTCTTAGACCCTCAAAAGCCTCGATTTTGGAGCATAAAAATTAGTGTTTGGAGGCACAAAAACGTTTCAAGATAGAAGTCCCAATTCCAGAGTCGGTAGCGTCAAAATGCAATTTTGATGTAAATCGTGCTCTTAGAACATCATTTCGGAGCTTGCGGTTTGAAAGCCCTGATTTTGGAACATGAAAATCAATGTTTTGAGGCACAACAAGGTTTCAAGAAGCAAGTCCTTATTCCAGAGCTTGTAGCGTCAAAATTCCATTTTGACGCACATCATTCTCTTAGAAGCTCATTTCAGAGCTTGTGCCTCGAAAGACCCAGTTTTGGAAGCAGAACAAGGTTTCAAGATGCAAGTCTCGATTCTAGAGTCAATAGCATCAAAATCTAATTTTGGCGCACATCGTGTTCTTAGAACCTCATTTCGAAGCTTGTGCCTCGAAAACCATGGTTTTAGACCATGAAAATCAGTGTTTTGAGGCACAACAAGGTTTCACGATGCAAGCCCCAATTCTAGAGTTAGTAGCATCAAAATTCAATTTTGATGCACATTGTGGTCTTAGAACACTTTTTTAGAAATTGTGCCTCAAAAGCCCCAAATTGGGAGCATCAAAATCGATGTTTAGAGGAACAATAAGGTTTCAAGATGCAAGTCCTGATTCTAGAGCCGGTAGCATCAGAATTTGATTCTGACGCACATCGTGCTCTTAGAACCTTGTTTTGGAGCTTATGCCTCAAAATCTTCAGTTTCAAATCATCAAAATTGGTGTTTGCAAGAACAACAAGCTTTCAAGACACAAGTCCCTATTCCGGAGCCTGTGGTGTCAAAACGTGATTTTGATGCACATCGTGCTCTTAGAACCTCGTTTCGGAGTGTGTGGCTCGAATAATCCAGTTTCCAAACATCAATAGCAATTTTTAAAGGCACAACAAGGTTTCAAGACACAAGTCTCGATTCTCAAGCTAATAGCGTCAAAAAATGATTTTTACAAACATCATGCTCTTAGAACCTCATTTCGAAGCTTGTGCCTTGAAAGCCCCTATTTCGGAGCATCAAAATCGGTTTTTTGAGGCACAACAAGGTTTCAAGATGTAAGCCCCGATTCTAGAGCCAGTAGCATCAGAATTCAATTTTGATGCACATTGTACTCTTTGAACCCTATTTTAGAAATTGTGCCTCAAAAACCCTAGTTTTGGAGCATCAAAATCAATGTTTTTAGGCACAAAATTTGATTTTGATACACATCATGCTCTTAGAACCTCATTTCGAAGCTTGTGCCTTGAAAGCCCCTATTTCGGAGCATCAAAATCGGCTTTTTGAGGCACAACAAGGTTTCAAGATGTAAGCCCCGATTCTAGAGCCAGTAGCATCAGAATTCAATTTTGATGCACATTGTACTCTTTGAACCCTATTTTAGAAATTGTGCCTCAAAAACCCTAGTTTTGGAGCATCAAAATCAATGTTTGGAGGCACAAAATTTGATTTTGACACACATCATGCTCTTAGAACTTTGTTCTTCAAAATCTTCGGTTTCAAAGCATCAAAATTGGTGTCGGAAGGCACAAGAAGTTTTCAAGACGCAAGTCCCTATTCTGGAGCATGAAAATTGATGTTTCAAGGCACAACAATTGAAGTTTTCAAGACGCAATTCCCTATTCGGTAGCATCAAAATTTGATTTTGACGCACATCGTGCTCTTAGAACCTTGTTTTGGCGCTTATGCCTCAAAAACGTTGGTTTTGATGCATCAAAATTGGTGTCTGGAGGCACAACAAGCTTTCAAGACGCAAGTCCCTATTCCGGAGCCTATAGTGTCAAAATGTGATTTTGATGCACATTGTGCTCTTAAAACCTCATTTCGGAGTGTGTTACTCGAAAGCTCCAGTTTCCAAACATCAAAATTAATTTTTAAAGGCACAACAAGGTTTCAAGACACAAATACCAATTCCAGAGTCCGTAGCGCAACACACAATTTTTATGTACATCGTGCTCTTAAAACCTCATTTCGGAGCTTGTGCCTTGAAAGTCCTGATTTTGGAGCATCAAAATCAATGTTTTGAGGCACAAGAATGTTTCAAGAAGCAAGTCCCTATTCCGGAGCCTCTAGCGTGAAAATTCTATTTTGACACACATCATTCTCTTAGAAGTTTATTTCGAAGCTTGTGCCTCCAAAGACCGAGTTTTGGAGTATCAAAATCAATCTTAGTAGGCACAATAAGGTTTCAAGATGCAAGTCCCGATTCTAGAGTCAATAGCATAAAAATATGAATTTGGTGCACATAGTGCTCTTAGAACATCATTTTGAAGCTTGAAACTTGAAAGCCCTAGTTTCGGAGCATCAAAATCAGTGTTTTGAGGCACAACATGGTTTCAAGATGCAAGCCCCTATTCTAGAGCCAGTACCATCAAAATTCAATTTTGATGCACATTGTGCTCTTAGAACCTTGTTTTAGAATTTGTGCTTCAAAAATCCCAGTTTTGGAGCATCAAAATCAAAGTTTGAGAGCACAACAAGCTTTCAAGACGCAAGTCCCTATTCCGGAGGCTCTAGTGTCAAAACGTGATTGTGATGCACATCGTGCTCTTAGAAACTTGTTTTAGAAATTGTGTCTCGAAAGCCCCAGTTTTAGAGCACAACAAGGTTTTAAGATGCAAGTCCTGATTCTGGAGTTGGTAGCATCAAAATTTGATTTTGATGGACATCGTGCTCTTATAACCTTGTTTTGGTGCTTATGCCTCAAAATCTTCGGTTTCGAAGCATCGAAATTGGTGTTTGGAGGAAAGTCCCTATTCCGGAGCTTGTAGTGTAAAAATGTGATTTTGATGCACATCGTGCTCTTAGAACCTTGTTTCGGAGCCGTGTGGCTCAAAAGCTCTAGTTTCAGAACATCAATATCAATGTTTAAAGGCACAACAAGGTTTCAAGACACAAGTCCCTATTCTCAAGCTGATAGTGTCAAAAAATGATTTTGACAAACATGGTGTTCTTAGAACCTCATTTCGGAGGTTATGCCTCAAAAGACTCATTTTTGGAGCATAAAAATTAATGTTTGGAGGCACAACAAGGTTTCAAGACATAATTCTTAATTCCAAAGTCGGTAACGTCAAAACACAATTTTGATGTACATCCTGCTCTTAGAACCTCATTTCGGAGCTTGTGCCTTGAAACCCCTGATTTTGGAACATCAAAATCAAGGTTTTGAGGCACAACAAGGTTTCAAGGAGCTTGTAGCATCAAAATTCAATTTTGACGCACATCATTCTCTTAGAAGCTCATTTCGGAGCTTTTGCCTTGGAAGACCAAGTTTTGGAGCATCAAAATCAATGTTTGGAGGCACAACAAGGTTTTAGGATGCAAGTCCCAATTCTAGAGTCAATAGCATCAAAATCTGATTTTGGTGTACATCGTCCTCTTAGAACCTCATTTTGAAGCTTGTGCGTCGAAAGCCCCAGTTTCGTAGCATCAAAATTTGTGTTTTGCGGCACATCAAGGTTTCAAGATGCAAGCCCCGATTCTAGAGACAGTAGCATCAAAATTCAATTTTGATGCACATTGTGATCTTAGAACCCTGGTTTAGAAATTTTGCCTCAAGGAGTGTGTGGCTCGAGAGCTGCAGTTTCAAAACATCAAAATCAATGTTTAAAGGCACAACAAGTTTCAAGAAACAAGTCCCTTCTAGAGCCAGTAGCATCAAAATTCAATTTTGATGCACATTGTGCTCTTAGAACCCTGTTTTAAAAATTGTGCCTCAAAAGCCCCAGTTTTCGAGCATCAAAATCGAAGTTTGGAGGCACAACAAGCTTTCAAGATGCAAGTCCCCTATTCCGGAGCCTATAGTGTCAAAATGTGATTTTGATGCACATCATGCTCTTAAATCCTCATTTTTGAGCGTGTGGCTTGAAACCTCCAGTTTCCAAACATCAAAATTAATGTTTAAAGGCACAACAAGATTCAAGATACAAGTCCCAATTCTCAAGTTGATAACGTCAAAACATGATTATGACAAACATGGTGTTCTTAGAACCCCATTTCGGAGGTTGTGCCTCAAAAGCCTCCTTTCTGAGCATAAAATTTAGTGTTTGGAGGCACAACAAGGTTTCAAGACACAAATCCCAATTCCAGAGTCAGTTGCATCAAAACGCAATTTTGATGTACGTCGTGTTCTTAGAACGTCATTTTGGAGCTTGTGCCTTGAAAGCCCTGATTTGGGAACATCAAAATCAATGTTTTCAGGCACAACAAGGTTTCAAGAAGCAAGTCCTGATTCTGGAGCCGGTAGTGTCAAAGTTTGATTTTGACGAACATCATGCTCTTAGAACATTGTTTTGGAGCTTATGCATCAAAATTTTTGGTTTTAAAGCATCAAAATTGGTGTTTGGAGACAAACCAAGCTTTCAAGATGCAAGTCCGTATTCCAAAGTCCGTAACATCAAAACACAATTTTGATGTACATCGTGCTCTTAGAACCTCATTTCAGAGATTGTGCCTTGAAAAGACCCAGTTTTGGAGCATCAAAATCAATGTTTGGAGGCACAACAAGATTTCAAGTTTCAAGTCCTGATTTTGGAGCCAATAGCGTCAGAATTTGATTTTGACGCACATCGTGCTCTTAGAACCTTGTTTTGGAGCTTATGCCTCAAAATATTCGGTTCCAAAGCATCCAAATTGGTGTTTGGAGGCACAACAAGCTTCCAAGACACAAGTCTCTATTCTGGAGCCTGTAGTGTTAAAACATGATTTTGATGCACTTCGTGCTCTTAGAACCTCATTTCGGAGCGTGTGCCTCGAAAGCTCCAATTTCGAAACATCAAAATCAATTTTTAAAGGCACAACAAGGTTTCAAGACACACGTCTTGATTCTCAAGCTGATAGCATCAAAACATGATTTTGACAAACATGGTGTTCTTGGAACCTCATTTCGGAGGTTGTGTCTCAAAAGCCTCATTTTTTGAGCATAACAATTAGTGTTTGGAGGCACAACAAGGTTTCAAGACACAAATCCCAATTCCAGAGTTGGTAGCGTCGAAACACAATTTTTATGTACATCGTGCTCCTAGAACCTCATTTTAGAGCTTGTGCCTTCAAAGCGCTGATTTTGCAATATCAAAATCAATGTTTTGGGGCACAACAATGTTTCAAGAAGCAAGTCCCTTTTCCGGAGCATGTAGCCTGAAAATTCCATTTTGACACACATCATTCTCTTAGAAGTTTATTTCGGAGCTTGTGCCTCCAAAGACCTAGTTTTGGAGCATCAAAACCAATCTTTGGAGGCACAATAAGGTTTCAAGATGCAAGTACTGATTCTAAAGTCAATAGCGCCAAAATATGATTTTGGCGCACACAGTGCGCTTAGAACCTCATTTTGAACCTTGAAACTCGAAAGCCCCAGTTTCGGAGCATCAAAATCAGTGTTTTGAGGCACAACAATGTTTGAAGATGCATCATTGATTTTAGAGCCAGCACCATCAAAATTCAATTTTGATAAACATTGTGCTGTTAGAACCCTGTTTTAAAATTTGGGTCTCAAAAGCCCCAGTTTTGGAGCTTCAAAATTGAAGTTTGAAAGCACAACAAGCTTTCAAGATGCAAGTCCCTATTCTAGAGCCTCTAGCGTCAAAACGTGATTTTGATGCACATCATGCTCTTAGAACCTCGTTTCGGAGCGTGTTGCTCAAAAGCTCCAGTTTCGAAATATAAAAATCAATGTTTAAAGGCACAACAAGGTTTCAAGACACAAGTCCGGATTCTCAAGCTGATAGTGTCAAAATTAGTGTTTGGAGGCAGAACAAGGTTTCAGAAGCAAGTCCCTATTTTGACACACATCATTCTCTTAGAAGCTCATTTTGGAGCTTGTACCTCAAAAGACCCAATTTTTGAGCATCAAAATCAATATTTGGAAGCACAACAAGGTTTCAATATGCAAGTCTCGATTATAGAGTGAATAGCGCCAAAAATTGATTTTCGCACACATCATTCTCTTATAACCTCATTTCGAAGCTTAAGCCTCAAAACCCCGATTTTGGAGCATAAAAATCAGTATTTTGAGGCACAACAAGGTTTCAAGATATAGGCCCTGATTCTAGAGCCATTAGCATCAAAATTTAGTTTCAATGCACATTGCGCTCTTAGAAACCTATTATAAAAATTGTGCCTCAAAAGCCCCAGTTTTGGAGCATCAAAATCGATGTTTGGAGGCACAACAAGGTTTCAAGATGCAAGTCCTGATTTCGGAGCTTGTAGTGTCCAAATGTAATTTTGATGCACATCGTGCTCTTAGAACCTCGTTTCGGAGCCATGTGGCTGAAAAGCTCCAGTTTCAAAACATCAAAATCAATGTTTAAAGGCACAACAAGGTTTCAAGACACAAGTCCCTATTCTCAAGTTGATAGTGTCAAAACTTGATTTTTGAAAAACATGGTGTTCTTAGAACCCAATTTCAGAGGTTGTGCCTCAAAAGCCTCATTTTTGGAGCATTAAATTAGTGTTTGGAGGCACAACAAGGTTTCAAGACACAAATCCCAATTCTAGAGTTAGTAGCATCAAAATGCAATTTTGATGTACATCGTATTCTTAGAACGTCATTTCGGAGCTTGTGCCTTGAAAGCCCTGATTTGGGAACATCAAAATCAATGTTTTCAGGCACAACAAGGTTTCAAGAAGCAAGTCCTGATTCTGGAGCCGGTAGCGTCAAAGTTTGATTTTGATGGACATCATGCTCTTAGAACCTTGTTTTGGAGCTTATGCGTCAAAATTTTTGGTTTTGAAGCATCAAAATTGGTGTTTGGAGGCACAAGCAGCTTTCAAGATGCAAGTCCCTATTCCAGAGTCTGTAACATCAAAACATAATTTTGATGTACATCATGCTCTTAAAACCTCATTTCAGAGATTGTGCCTTGAAAAGACCCAGTTTTGGAGCATCAAAATCAATGTTTGGAGGCACAACAAGATTTCAAGATGCAAGTCCTGATTCTGGAGCCGATAGCGTCAAAATTTGATTTTGACGCACATCGTGGTCGTAGAACCTTGTTTTGGAGATTATGCCTCAAAATCTTTGGTTCCGAAGCATCCAAATTGGTGTTTGGAGGCACAACAAGCTTCCAAGACACAAGTCTCTTTAATGGAGCCTATAGTGTCCAAACGTGATTTTGATGCACTTCGTGCTCTTAAAACCTCGTTTCCGAGCGTGTGCCTGGAAAGCTCCAATTTTGAAACATCAAAATCAATTTTTAAAGGCACAACAAGGTTTCAAGACACACATCCTAATTCTCAAGCTGATAGCGTCAAAACACAATTTTGATAAACATGGTGTTCTTGGAACCTCATTCTGGAGGTTGTGCCTTAAAAGGCTCATTTTTGGAGCATAACAATTAGTGTTTGGAGGCACAACAAGGTTTCAAGACACAAATCCCAATTCCAGAGTTGGTAGCGTCAAAACACAATTTTTATGTACATCGTGCTCTTAGAACCTCATTTCGGAGCTTGTACCTTGAAAGCGCTGATTTTGCAACATCAAAATCAATGTTTTGGGGCACAACAATGTTTCAAGAAGCAAGTCCCTATTCCAGAGCATGTAGCGTGAAAATTCCACTTTGACGCACATCATTCTCTTAGAAGTTTATTTCAAAGCTTGTGCCTCCAAAGACCCAATTTTGGAGCATCAAAATCAATCTTTGGAGGCACAATAAGGTTTCAAGATGCAAGTCCCGATTCTAGAGTCAATAGCGCCAAAATATGATTTTGGCGCACATAGTGTGCTTAGAACCTCATTTTGAACCTTGAAACTCAAAAGCCTCGGTTTCGAAGCATCAAAATCAGTGTTTTGAGGCACAAGAATGTTTCAAGATGCATCATTGATTCTAGAGCCAGTACCATCAAAATTCAATTTTGATGCACATTGTGCTCTTAGAACGTTGTTTTAGAATTTGTGTCTCAAAAGCCCCAGTTTTGGAGCATCAAAATCGAAGTTTGAAAGTACAACAAGCTTTCAAGATGTAAGTCCCTATTCTGGAGCCTCTAGTGTCAAAACGTGATTTTGATGCACATCGTGCTCTTCAAACCTTGTTTCAAAGCGTACTATCAAAATCAATGTTTAACAGCACAACAAGGTTTCAAGACACAAGTCTAGATTCTCAAGCTGATAGCGTCAAAATTAGCGTTTGGAGGCAGAACAAGTTTTTAGAAGCAAGTCCCTATTTTGACGACATCATTCTCTTAGAAGCTCATCTTGGAGCATCAAAATCAATGTTTGGAGGCACAACAAGGTTTCAATATGCAAGTCCCGATTATAGAGTGAATAGCATCAAAATTTGATTTTGGCACACATCATGCTCTTATAACCTCATTTCGAAGCTTAAGCCTCAAAAGCCCCAATTTCGGAGCATAAAAATCAGTATTATGAGGCACAACAAGGTTTCAAGATATAGGCCCTGATTCTAGAGCCAATAGCATCAAAATTTAGTTTTAATGCACATTGTGCTCTTAGAAACCTGTTATAGAAATTGTGCCTCAAAAGCCCCAGTGTTGGAGCATCAAAATTGATGTTTGGAGGCACAATAAGGTTTCAAGATGCAAGTCCTGATTCCGGAGCTTGTAGTGTCAAAATGGAATTTTGATGCACATCATGCTCTTAGAACCTCGTTTCGGAGCCGTGTGGCTGAAAAGCTCCAATTTCAGAACATCAAAATTAATGTTTAAAGGCACAACAAGGTTTCGAGACACAAGTCCCTATTCTCAAGCTGATAGCATCAAAACTTGATTTTTGAAAAACTTGGTGTTCTTAGAACCCAATTTCGGAGGTTGTGCCTCAAAAGCCTCATTTTTGGAGCATAAAATTTAGTGTTTGGAGGCACAACAAGGTTTCAAGACACAAATCCCAATTCCAGAGTCGCTGGCATCAAAATGCAATTTTGATGTACATCATGCTTTTAGAACCTCATTTCGAAGCTTGTGCCTTGAAAGCCCTTATTTTGGAACATCAAAATAAATGTTTTGAGGCACAACAAGGTTTCAAGAAGAAAGTCTATATTCTAGAGCCTGTAGCGTTAATATTCTATTTTGACGCACATCATTCTCTTAGAAGCTCATTTAGGAGCTTGTGCCTTGAAAGACCCAGTTTTGGAGCATCAAAATCAATGTTTGGAGGCACAACAAATTTTCAAAAAGCAAGTCCCGATTCTAGATTCAATAGCGTCAAAATATGCTTCTGGTGAACATCGTGCTCTCAGAACCTCATTTCAAAGCTTGTGCCTCGAAAGCCCTGGTTTCCGAGCATCAAAATCAGTGTTTTGAGGCACAAGAAGGTTTCAAGATGCAAGCCCCGATTCTAGAGCCAGTAGCATCAAAATTGATTTTTGATTCAAATTGTTCTCTTAGAACCCTATTTTAGAAATTGTGCCTCAAAAGCCCAAATTTTGGAGCATCAAAATTGATGTTTGGAGGCACAACAAGGTTTCAAGATGCAAATCCTGATTCTAAAGCCGGTAGTATCAGAATTTTATTCTGACGTACATCATGCTCTTAGAACCTTGTTTTGGAGCTTATGCCTCAAAATCTTCGATTTCGAAGCATGGAAATTGTTGTGCCTCCACACATTGATTTTGATGCTTTAAAACTAGGTCTTTCGAGGCACAAGGTCCGAAATGAGCTTCTAAGAGAATGATGTGCGTCAAAATTCTGCATCTTGAAACCTTGTTGTGCCTCCAAACATTGATTTTGATGCTCTAAAACTAGGTTTTTCGAGGCACAAGCTCCGAAATGAGCTTCTAAGAGAATGATGTGCGTCAAAATAGAATTTTGATGCTATAGGCTTCGGAAGAGGAACTTGCTTCTTGAAACCTTGTTGTGCCTGAAAACATTGATTTTGATGTTCCAAAATCAGGACTTTTAAGGCACAAGCTCTGAAATGAGGTTCTAAGAACATGATGTACATCAAAATTACGTTTTGATGATATCGATTCTAGAATTGGGACTAGTGTCTTGAAACCATGTTGTGCTTCGAAACACTAATTTTTATGCTCCAAAAATGAGGCTTTTCAGGGACAACCTCTGAAATGAGCTTCTAAGAGAATGATGTGTGTCAAAATGGAATTTTGAGGTACAGGCTACAGAATAGGGACTTGCTTCTTGAAACCTTGTTGTGCCTCCAAACATTGATTTTGATGTTCCAAAATCATGGCTTTCACGTCACAAGCTCCGAAACGAGGTTCTAAGAGCACGATGTACATCAAAATTGTGTTTTGACACTGCCCACTCTAGAATTGGGACTTGTGTCTTGAAACCTTGTTGTGCCTACAAACACTAATTTTTATGCTCCAAAAATGAATCTTTTGAGGCACAACCTCCGAAATAAGGTTCTAAAAACACCATGTTTCAAAAAATTGTGTTTTGACGCTATTAGCTTGACAATCGGGACCTGTGTCTTGAAACCTTATTGTGCCTTTAAGCATTGATTTTGATGTTTGAAAACTAGACCTTTTGAGCCACATGCTCCAAAACGAGATTCTAAGAGCACGATGTGCATCAAAAATCACGTTTTGACACTACAGGCCCCAGAATAGGAATCCAAAACAAAGTTCTAAGAGCACGACGTGTGTCAAAATCAAATTTTGATGCTACCAACTCCAAAATCACGACTTGCATCTTCAAACCTTGTTGTGCCTCCAAACAAAGATTTTGATTGTCCAAAACTGGGGCTTTTGAGGCACATTTTCTAAAAACAGGGTTCTAAGAGCACAATGTGCATAAAAATGGAATTTTGATGCTACTGGCTCTAGAATCGGGACTTGCATCTTGAAACTTCGTTGTGCCTCAAAACACTGATTTAGATGCTCCGAAACTAGGGCTTTCGAGGCAGAAGCTTCGAAATGAGGTTCTAAGAGCACGATGTGCGCCAAAATCAGATTTTGACGCTATTGACTCTAGAATCGGGACTTGCATCCTGAAACCTTGTTGTACCTCCAAACATTAATTTTGATGCTCCAAAACTGGGTCTTTCAAGGCACAAGCTCTGACATGAGGTTCTTACAGCACGATGTACATCAAAATTGCATTTTGATGCTACCGACTTTAGAATTGAGAATTGTGTCTTGAAACCTTGTTGTGCCTCCAAACACTAATTTTTATGCTCCAAAAATGAGGTTTTTGAGGCACGACCCCCTAAATGAGGTTCTAAGAACACCATGTTTGTCAATAGAGACTTACGTCTTTAAAACTTGTTGTGTCTCCAAACACCAATTTTGATGCTTTGAATCCGAAGATTTTGAGGCATAAGCTCCAAAAGAAGGTTCTAAGAGCACGACGTGCGTCACAATCAAATTTTGATGCTACCAGCTCCAGAATAAGAACTTGCATCTTGAAACCTTGTTTTGTCTCCAAACATCGATTTTGACTATCCAAAACTGGGGCTTTTGAAGCACAATTTCTAAAAACGGGGTTCTAAGAGCACAATGTACATCAAAATTGAATTTTGATGCTACTGGCTCTAGAATCGTAACTTGCATCTTGAAACCTTGTTGTCCCTCAAAACACTGATTTTGATGCTCTGAAACTAGGGCTTTCAAGGCACAAACTTCGAAATGAGGTTCTAAGAGCACGATGTGCGCCAAAATCAGATTTTGACACTATTGACTCTAGAATCAGGACTTGCATCTTAAAACCTTGTTGAGTTTCCAAACATTGATTTTGATGCTCCAAAACTTGGTCTTTCGAGGCACAAGGTTCGAAATGAGCTTCTAAGAGATTGATGTGCGTCAAAATGGAATTTTGATGCTACAGGCTTTGGAATACGGACTTGCTTCTTGAAAAGTAGTTGTGCCCCAAAACATTGATTTTGATGTTCTAAAATTAGGTCTTTCAAGGCACAAGCTCCGAAATGAGGTTCTAAGAGCACGATGTACATCAAAATTGCGTTTTGATGATACTGATTTTAGAATTAGGACTTGTTTCTTGAAACCATGTTGTGCCTCCAAACACTAATTTTTATGCTCCAAAAACAAAGCTTTTTAGGCACAACATCCGAAATGAGGTTCTAAGAACACCATGTTCGTAAAAATTGTGTTCTGACGCTATCAGCTTGACAATCGGGACTTGTGTCTTGAAACCTTGTTGTGCCTTTAAGCATTGATTTTGATGTTTGGAAACTGGAGCTTTCGAGCCACATGCTCCAAAATGAGATTCTAAGAGCATGATGTGCATCAAACTCACATTTTGACACTACACGCCCCAGAATAGGAACTTGCATCTTAAAAGCTTGTTGTGCCTCCAAACACCAATTTTGATTATTTGAAATTGAAGATTTTGAGGCATAAGCTCCAAAACAAGGTTCTAAGAGCACGATGTGTGTCAAAATCAAATTTTGACGCTATCGGCTCCAGAATCAGGACTTGCATCTTGAAACTTTATTGTGCCTCCAAACATTGATTTTGATGCTCCAAAACTGGGGCTTTTGAGGCACAATTTCTAAAACAGGGTTCTAAGAGCACAATATGCATAAAAATAGAATTTTGATGCTACTGGCTCTAGAATCGAGGCTTGCATCTTGAATGTTGTTGTGCGTCAAAACACTAATTTTGATGCTCTCAAACTGGGGCTTTCGAGGCACAAGCTTCGAAATGAGGTTCTAAGAGCACGATGTGCACCAAAATCAGATTTTGAGGCTATTGGCTCTAGAATCAAGACTTGCATCTTGAAACCCTCTTGTGCCTCCAAACATTGATTTTGATGCTCCAAAACTGGGTCTTTCAAGGCACAAGCTCTGAAATGATGTTCTAAGAGCACGATGTACATCAAAATTACGGTTTGATGCTATTGACTCTAGAATTCAGAATTTTGTCTTGAAACCTTGTTGTGCCTCCAAACACTAATTTTTATGCTCCAAAAATGAGGCTTTTGAGGCACGACCTCCTAAATGACATTCTAAGAACACCATGTTTATCAAAATCATGTTTTGACGCTACCATGTTGAGAATTGGGACTTGTGTTTTGAAACCTTATTGTGCCTTTAAACATTGATTTTGATGTTTTGAAACTGGAGCTTTCCAGCCACACGCTCTGAAACGAGGATCTAAGAGCATGATGTGCATCAAAATCACATTTTGACACTACAAGCTCTGGAATAGGGACTTACGTCTTGAAAGCCTTTTTTGCCTCCAAACACCAATTTTGATGCTTCGAAACCAAAGATTTTGAGGCATAAGCTCCAAAACAAAGTTCTAAGAGCACGACGTGCGTCAAAATCAAATTTTGATGCTACCAGCTCTAGAATCAAGACTTGTATCTTCAAACCTTGTTGTTCCTCCAAACAAAGATTTTGATTGTCCAAAACTCGAGCTTTTGAGGCACAATTTCTAAAAACATGGTTCTAAGAGCACAATGTGCATGAAAATTGAATTTTGATGCTTCTGCCTCTAGAATCGGGGCTTGCATCTTGAAACCTTGTTATCCCTCAAAACACTGATTTTGATGCTCTGAAACCAAGGCTTTCGAGGCACAAGCTTCGAAATGAGGTTCTAAGAGCATGATGTGTGCCAAAATCATATTTTGATGCTATTGAATCTAGAATCGGGACTTGCATCTTGAAAACTTGTTGTGCCTCCAAACATTGATTTTGATGCTTAAAAACTGGATTTTTTGAGGCAACAACTCCGAAATGAGCTTCTAAGAGAATGATGTGCATCAAAATGGAATTTTGACGTTACAGGCTCCAGAATACAGACTTGCTTCTTGAAAAGTTGTTGTCCCCCAAAACATTGATTTTGATGTTCTAAAATCAAGGCTTTCAAGTTACAAGATCCGAAATGAGGTTCTAAGAGCATGATGTACATCAAAATTGCGTTTTGATGAGACCGATTCTAGAATTGGGACTTGTGTCTTCAAACCATGTTCAGCCTCCAAACACTAATTTTTATTCTCCAAAAAGGAGGCTTTTGAGGCACAACCTCCGAAAAGAGGTTCTAAGAGAATGATGTGTGTCAAAATCGAATTTTGAGGCTACAAGCTACGGAATAGGGTCTTTCTTCTTGAAACCTTGTTGTGCCTCCAAACATTAATTTTGATGTTCCAAAATCAAGGCTTTCACGTCACAAGCTCCGAAATGAGGTTGTAAGTGCACGATGTACATCAAAATTACGTTTTCACGCTACCCACTCTAGAATTGGGACTTGTGTCTTCAAACCTTGTTGTGCCTCCAAACACTAATTTTAATGCTCCAAAAATGAAGCTTTTGAGGCACAACCTCCGAAATGAGGTTCTAAGAACATGATGTTTGTAAAAATTGTGTCTTGACGGTATCAGCTTGACAATCGGGACTTGTGTCTTGAATCCTTGTTGTGCCTTTAAGCATTGATTTTGATGTTTGGAACCTAGAGCTTTCGAGCCACACGCTCCAAAACAAGATTCTAAGAGCACGATGTGCATCAAAATCACATTTTGACACTACAGGCCCCAGAATAGGAACTTGCATCTTGAAAGCTTGTTGTGCCTCCAAACACCAATTTTGATGAAACTAAAGAATTTTGAGGCATCAGCTACAAAACAAGGTTCTAAGAGCACGATGTGCGTCAAAATCAAACTTTGACGCTACCGGCTCCAGAATCAGGACTTGCATCTTGAAACCTGATTGTGCCTCCAAACATCGATTTTGATGCTCCAAAACTAGGGCTTTTGAGGCACAATTTCTAAAACAAAGTTCTAAGAGCACAATGTGCATAAAAACTGAATTTTGATGCTACTGGCTCTAGAATCGGGGAATGCATATTGAAACTTTTTTGTGCCTCAAAACACTGATTTTGATGCTCCAAAACTGGGTCTTTCAAGGCACAAGCTCTGAAATGAGGTTTTAAGAGCACGATGTACATCAAAATTGTGTTTTGATGCAATCGACTCTGGAATTAAGAATTGTGTCTTGAAACCTTGTTGTGCCTCCAAACACTAATTTTTATGCTACAAAAATGAGGCTTTTGAGGCACGACCTCCTAAATGAGGTTCTAAGAACACCATGTTTGTCAAAATTGTATTTTGATGCTATCAACTTGAGAATCAGGACTTGTGTCTTGAAACCTGATTGTGCCTTTAAACATTGATTTTGATGTTTTGAAACTAAAGCTTTCGAGCCACATGCTCTGAAACAAGGATCTAAGAGCACGATATGCATCAAAATCATGTTTTGACACTATAGGCTCCGGAATAGGGACTTACGTCTTCAAAGCTTGTTGTGCCTCCAAACTGGAATTTTGATGCTTCGAAACTGAAGATTTTGAGGCATAAGCTCCAAAACAAGGTTATAGGAGCACGACGTGCGTCACAATCAAGTTTTGATGCTACTTGCTCCAAAATCAGGACTTGCATCTTGAAACCTTGTTGTGCCTCCAAACATCGATTTTGATGCTCCAAAACTGGGGCTTTTGAGGCACAATTTCTAAACACAGGGTTCTAAGAGCACAATGTGCATAAAAATGGAATTTTAATGCTCCTGGCTCTAGAATCGAGGCTTTCATCTTGAAACTTTGTTGTGCCTCAAAACACTGATTTTGATGCTCCAAAACTGGGGCATTCAAGGAACAAGCTTCCAAATGAGGTTCTCAAAGCACAATGTTCGTGAAAGTCAGATTTTGACGCTATTGACTCTAGAATTGGGACTTGCATCTTGAAACCTTGTTGTGCTTCCAAACATTAACTTTGATGCTTCAAAACTGGGTCTTTTGAGGCACAAGCTCCAAAATGAGCTTCTAAGAGAATGATGTGCGTCAAAATGGAATTTTGACACTACAGGCTCCAGAATACGGACTTGTTTCTTGAAAAGTTTTTGTGCCCCAAAACATTGATTTTGATGTTCCAAAATCAGGGCTTTCAAGGCACAAGCTTTGAAATGAGGTTCTAAGAGCACGATGTACATCAAAATTGCGTTTTGATGATACAGATTCTAGAATTGGGACTTATGTTTTGAAATCATGTTGTGCCTCCAAACATTAATTTTTATGCTAAAAAAATGAGGCTTTTGAGGCAAAACCTGTGAAATGAGGTTCTAAGAGAATGATGTGCGTCAAAATGGAATTTTGAGGCTACAGGCTACGGAATAGAGACTTGCTTCTTGAAACCTTTTTGTGCCTCCAAACATTGATCTTGATGTACCAAAATTAGGGCTTTCACATCACAAGCTCTCGAAAATGAGGTTCTAACAGCATGATGTAAATCAATATTGCATTTTGACACTACCCAATCTAGAATTGGGACTTGTGTCTTGAAACCTTGTTGTGCCTCCAAACACTAATTTTTATGCTCCAAAAATGAAGCTTTTGAGGCACAACCTCCGAAATGAGGTTCTAAGAACACCATGTTTGTAAAAATTATGTCTTGACGGTATCAGCTTGACAATCGGGACTTGTGTCTACCTTGTCGTGCCTTTAAGCATTGATTTTGATGTTTGGAAACTGGAGCTTTTGAGTCACACGCTCTAAAACAAGATTCTAAGAGCATGATGTGCATCAAAATCACGTTTTGACACTAAAGGCCTCGGAATAGGAACTTGCATCTTGAAAGCTTCATGTGCCTCCAAACACCAATTTTGATGATTTGAAACTGAAGATTTTGAGGCATAAGCTCCAAAACCCGTTCTAAAAGAACGATGTGTGTCAACATCAAATTTTTACGCTACCGGCTCCAGAATCAGGACTTGCATCTTGAAACCTTATTGTGCCTCCAAACATAGATTTTGATGCTCCAAACCTAGGGCTTTTGAGGCACAATTTCTATAACAAGGTTCTAAGACCACAATGTGCAGCAAAATTGAATTTTGATGCTACTGGTTCTAGAATCGGGGCTTGCATCTTGAAACCTTGTTGTGCCTCAAAACAATGATTTTGATGCTCCAAAACTGGGGCTTTCGAGGCACGAGCTTTGAAATGAGACTCGTTTTCAGAGCTTCAAAATCAATGTTTTGAGGCACAACAAGGTTTCAAGATGCAAGCCCCGATTCTAGAGCCAGTAGCATCAAAATTCAATTTTGATGCACATTTTGCTCTTAGAACCTTGTTTTAGAAATTGTGCCTCAAAAGCCCCAGATTTGGAGCATCAAAATCAATATTTAAAGGCATAACAAGGTTTCAAGATGCAAGTCATGATTCTGGAACCGGTAGAGTAAAAATTTGATTTTGATGCACATCACGCTCTTAGAACCTTGTTTTGGAAGCTTGTGCCTTCGAAAGCCCCGATTTTGGAGCATCAAAATTGGTGGTTGGAGGCATAACAATATTTCAAGATGCAAGTCCCTATTCCAGAGCCAGTAGCGTCAAAATTCAATTTTGATGTACATTGTGCTCTTAGAACCCTTTTTACAAATTGTACCTCAAAAGCATAAGTTTTGGAGCATCAAAATCGATATTTGGAGGCATAAAAAGGTTTCAATATGCAAGTCTTGATTTTGGAGCAAGTAGCGTCAAATTTGATTTTGATGCACATCGTGCTCTTAGAACCTTGTTTTGGAACTTATGCCTCAAAATCTTCAATTTCGAAGCATCAAAATTGGTGTTGGGAGGCACAACAAGCTTTTAACACCCTATTTCGGAGCTTGTAGCATCAAAACATGATTTTGACGCACATCGTGCTTTTAGAACCTTGTTTTGGAGCTTATGCCTCAAAATCTTTGGTTTTGAAGTATCAAAATCACGTTTTGACATTACAGGCTTTGGAATAGGGACTTGCATCTTGAAAGCTTGTTGTGCCTCCAAACACCAATTTTGATGCTTCAAAACAGAAGATTTTGTGGCATAAGCTCCAAAATAAGGTTCTAAGAGCATGATGTGCGTCAAAATCAAATTTTGACGCTATCGACTCCAGAATAAGGACTTACATCCTGAAACCATGTTGTGCCTCCAAACATCAATTTTGATGCTCCAAAACTAGGGCTTTTGAAGCACAATTTCTAAAACAGCGTTCTAAGAGCACAATGTGTATCAAAATTGAATTTTGATGCTACTCGCTCTAGAATCGAGGCTTGCATCTTGAAACCTTATTGTGCCTTTAAACATAGATTTTGATGCTTTGAAATTGGAGATTTGGAGCCACACACTCCAAAGCAAGGTTCTAAGAGCACGATGTACATCAAAATCATGTTTTGACACTACAGGCTCCAGAATAGGAACTTTCATCTTGGAAGCTTGTTGTGCCTCCACACACCAATTTTGATGCTTCGAAATTGAAGATTTTCAGGCATAAGCTCCAAAGAAAAGTTCCAAGAGCACGATGTGCATGAAATTTTGACACTACCGGCTCCCCACAATCAGGAAATGCATCTTAAAACATTGTTGTGCCTCCAAACATCAATTTTGATGCTCCAAAACTAGGGCTTTTGAGGCACAATTTCTAAAACAGGGTTCTAAGAGCACAATTTGTATCAAAATTAAATTTTTCTGCTACTAGCTCAATATTTGGGCCTTGCATCTTGAAACCTTGTTGTGCCTCAAAACACTAATTTTGTTGCTCCAAAACCGGGGCTTTCGAGGCACAAGCTTCAAAATGAGGTTCTAAGAGCACGATGTGCTCCAAAATCAGATTTTCACTCTATTGACTCTAGAATCAGGACTTGCATCTTGAAACCTTGTTGTGCCTCCAAACATTGATTTTGATGCTCCAAAATTAGGTCTTTCCAAGCACAAGCTCCGAAATGAACTTTTAAGAGAATGATGTGAGTCAAAATCAAATTTTGACACTACAGGCTCCGGAATACGGACTTGCTCCTTGAAACCTTGTTGTGCCTCAAAACATTGATTTTGATATTCCAAAGTCAGGGCTTTCAAGACACAAGTTCCGAAAGGAGGTTCTAAGAGCATGATGTACCTCAAAATTGCATTTTGACAGTACTGACTCTGGAATTTGGGACTTGTGTCTTGAAACCTTATTGTGCCTCCAAACACTAATTTTTATGCTCCAAAAATGAGGCTTTTGAGTCACAACCTACGAAATGAGGTTCTAAGAGCATGATGTGCATCAAAAATCATGTTTTGACACTACAGGCTCCATAATAGGGACTTGCGTCTTGAAAGCTTATTGTGCCTCCAAACACAAATTTTGATTCTTTGAAACCGAAGATTTTGAGGCATAAGCTCCAAAACAAGGTTCTAAGAGCATGATGTGCATCAAAATTAAATTTTGACACTACTGACTCCAGAATCAGAACTTGCATCTTGAAACCTTGTTGTGCCTCCAAACATCGATTTTGATACTCCAAAACTGGGGCTTTTGAGGCACAAGCTTTGAAATGAGGTTAAAAGAGCACGATGTGTGCCAAAATCAGATTTTGATGCTATTGACTCTAGAATTAGGACTTGCATCTTGAAACATTGTTGTGCCTCCAAACATTGATTTTCATGCTCCAAAACTGGGTCTTTAGAGGCACAAGCTCTGAAATGAGCTTCTAGGAGAATGATATGCGTCAAAATTCCAGGCTCCGGTAAAGGGACTTGCTTCTTGAAACCTTGTTGTGCCCCAAAACATTGATTTTGATGTTCCAAAATTAGGCCTTTCAAGGCACAAGCTCGGAAATGAGGTTCTAAGACCACGATGTAAGTCAAAATTGCATTTTCACGCTACTAATTCTAGAATTGGGACTTGTGTCTTGAAACATTGTTGTGCCTCCAAACACTAATTTTTATGCTCCAAAAATGAGGCTTTTGAGGCATAACCTCCGAAATGAGGTTCTAAGAACACCATGTTTGTCAAAATCATGTTTTGACACCATCAACTTGAGAATCGGGACTTGTGTCGTGAGACCTTGTTGTTCCTTTAAACATTGATTTTGATGGTTTGAAACTGGAGCTTTCGAGCCACATGCTCTAGAATGAGGTTCTAAGAGCACGATGTGCATCAAAATCACGTTTTGACACTACAGGCTTCAGATGCGGACTTGCGTCTTAAAAGCTTGTTGTACGTCCAAACACGAATTTTGATGATTCGAAACCGAAGTTTTTTAGGCATAAGCTCCAAAACAAGGTTCTAAGAGCACGATGTGCGTCAAAATCAACTTTTGACTCTACTGGATCCAGAATCAGGACTTGCATCTTGAAACCTTGTTGTGCCTCCAAACATCAATTTTGATGCTCCAAAACTGGGGTTGTTGAGGCACAATTTCTAAAACAGGGTTCTAAGAGCACAATGTGCATCAAAATTTAATTTTGATGCTAATAGCTCTACAATCGGGGCTTGCATCTTGAAACATTGTTCTGCCTCAAAACACTGATTTTGATGCTTCGAAATCGGGGCTTTCGATGCACAAGCTTCGAAATGAGGTTCTAAGAGCACGATGTGCCCCAAAATCAGATTTTGATGCTATTGACTCTAGAATCAGAACTTGCATCTTGAAACCTTGTTGTGCCTCCAAACATTGATTTTGATGCTCCAAAACTGGGTCTTTCGAGGCACAAGCTCCGAAATGAGCTTCTAAGAGATGATGTGCGTCAAAATGGAATTTTGACGCTACAGGCTCCGGAATAGGGACTTGCTTCTTCAAACCTAATTGTGCCCCAAAATATTGATTTTGATGTTCCTAAATCAGGGCTTTAAGCCACAAGCTTTGAAAAGAGGTTCTACGAGCACGATGTACATCAAAATTGCATTTTGACACTACCGACTTTGCAATCCGGACTTGTGTCTTGAAACCTTGTTTTGCCTTTAAACATTGATTTTGATGTTTTGAAACTGGAGCTTTCAAGCCACATGCTTCAAAACGAGGTTCTAAGAGTACGATATGCATCAAAATCATGTGTTGACACTACAGGCTCCGAAATAGGGACTTGCATCAAGATTTTTAGGCATAAACTCCGAAACAAGGTTCTAAGAGCACGATGTGCGTCAAAATCAAATTTTGACGCTACTGTCTCTAGATCAGGACTTGCATCTTGAAACCTTGTTGTGCCTGCAAACATCGATTTTGATGCACCAAATTTGGTGCTTTTGAGGCACAATTTCTAAAATAGGGTTCTAAGAGCACAATGTGCATCAAAATTTAATTTTGATGGTACTGGCTCTAGAATCAGTGTTTGCATTTTGAAACCTAGTTGTGCCTGAAAACACTGATTTGGATGCTCCAAAACTGTGGCTTTTGAGGCACAAGCTTTGAAATGAGGTTCTAAGAGCACGATGTGTGCCAAAATTAGGTTTTGACGCTATTGACTCTAGAATCGGGAGTTGCATCTTGAAACCTTGTTGTTCCTACAAACATTGATTTTGATGCTCCAAAACTGGGGCTTTCGAGGCACAAGCTTTGAAATGAGATTCTAAGAGAATGATGTGTGTCAAAATGGAATTGTGACGCTACAGACTCCGGAATAGTGACTTATATCTTGAAATTTTCTTGTGCCTTAGAACATTCATTTTGATGTTCCAAAATTAGGGCTTTCAAGGCACAAGCTCCAAAATGAGGGTCTAAGAGCATGATGTACATCAAAATTGCATTTTGACGCTATCGACTCTATAATAGGGACTTGCGTCTTGAAAGCTTGTTGTGTCTCCAAACACCAATTTTGATGCTTGGAAGCCGAATATTTTGAGGCATAAGCTCCAAAACAAGGCTCTAAGAGCACGATGTGCGTCAAAATCAAATCTTGACGTTACCGGCTCCACAATCAGGACTTGCATCTTGAATCATTGTTGTGCCTCCAAACATCGATTTTGATACTCTGAAATGAGCTTCTAAGACAATGATGTGCGTCAAAATCAAATTTTGAAGCTACGAGCTCAATAATAGGGACTTGCTTCTTGAAACCTTGTTGTGCCTCAAAACATTGATTTTGATGTTTCAAAATAAGGGCTTTCAAGGTACAAGCTCCGAAATGTGGTTCTAAGAGCACAATGTACATCAAAATTGTGTTTTGACGCTACCGACTATGGAATTGGGACTTGTGTCTGGAAACCTTGTTGTGCCTCCAAACTGCAATTTTAATGCTCCAAAAATGAGACTTTTCAGGCACGACCTCAGAAATGAGGTTCTAAGAACACCATGTTTTTCAAAATCGTGTTTTAACGCAATCAACTTGAGAATCAGGACTTGTGTCTTAGAATCTTGTTGTGCCTTTAAACATTGATTTTGATGTTTTTAAATTGGAGCTTTCGATTCACATGCTCCGAAATGGGGTTCTATGAGCACGACGTGCATCAAAATCACGTTTTGACAGGACAGGCTATAGAATAGGAACTTGCATCTTAAAAGCTTGTTGTGCCTCCAAACACCAATTTCGATGCTTCGAAACTGAAGATTCTGAGGCATAAGCTCCGAAACAAGGTTCTTAGAGCACGATGTGCATCAGAATCAAATTCTTATACTACCTACTCTAGAATCAGGACATGCATCTTGAAACCTTGTTGTGCCTCCAAACATCAATTTTGATGCTCCAAAATTGCGGCTTTTGAGGCACAATTTCTAAAACAGGGTTCTAAGAGCACAATGTGCATAGAAATAAAATTTTGATGCTACTGGCTCTAGAATTGGGGCTTGCATCTTGAAACCTTGTTGTGACTCAAAACATCGATTTTGATGCTTCGAAGTTGGGGCTTTCGAGGCAAAAGCTTTGAAATGAGGTTCTAAGAGCACGATGTGCGCCAAAATTAGATTTTGACGTTATTGACTCTAGAATCGGGACTTGCCTTTGGAATAGGGACTTGCTTCTTGAAACCTTGTTGTGCCTCAAAACATTGATTTTGATGTTCCAAAATCAGGGCATTCAAGGTACAAGCTTCGAAATGAGGTTCTAAGAGAATGATGTACATCAAAATTTTCTTTTGACGCTACCGACTCTAGAATTGGGACTTGTGTCTTGAAACCTTGTTGTGCCTTTAAACATTGCTTTTGATGTTTGGAAACTGGAGCTTTCGGGCCACACGCTCTGAAACAAGTTCCAAGAGCACGATGTGCATCAAAATCACGCTTTGACACTACAGGCTTCGGAATAGGGACTTGCGTCTTAAAAGCTCGTTGTACCTCCAAACACCAATTTTTATGATTCGAAACCAAATATTTTGAGGCATAAGCTCCAAAACAAGGTTCTAAGAGCACGTTGTGCGTCAAAATCAGATTTTGACACTATTGACTCTAGAATCAACACTTGCATCTTGAAACCTTGTTATGCCTCCAAACATTGATTTTCGTGCTCCAAAACTGGGCCTTTCAAGGCACAAGCTCCGAAATGAGCTTCTAAGAGATGATATGCGTCAAAATGGAATTTTGACGCTACAGGATCTGGAATAGGGACTTGCTTCTTGAAACCTTATTGTGCCCCAAAACATTGATTAAGATGTTCCAAAATTAGGGCTTTCAAGGGACAAGCTCTGAAATGAGGTTCTAAGAGCACGATGTACATCAAAATTATGTTTTGATGCTACTGACTTTGGCATTGGGACTTGTGTTTTGAAACTTTTTTGTGCCTCCAAACACTAATTTTTATGCTCCAAAACGAGGATTTTGAGGCACGACCTCCGAAATTAGGTTCTAAGAACACCATGTTTGTCAAAATCGTGTTTTGACGATATCAGCTTGAGAATTGGGACTTGTGTCTTGAAACCTCGTTGTATCTTTAAACATTGATTTTGATGTTTTGAAACTAGAGCTTTCGAGCCACATGCTCCAAAACAAGGTTCTAAGAGCACGATGTGCATCAAAATCACATTTTGAGAGTACAAGCTCCGGAATAGGGACTTGCATCTTCAAAGCTTGTTTTGCCTCCAAACAATGATTTTGAAAATTTGTTGGGCTTTTGAGGCTCAATTTCTAACACAGGGTTCGAAGAGCACAATGTCCATCAAAATTGAATTTTGATGCTACTAACTCTAGAATCGAGGCTTGCATCTTGAAACCTTTTTGTGCCTCAAAACATTGATTTTGATGCTCCGAAACTGAGGCTTTCGAGCCACAAGCTTGGAAATGAGGATCTAAGAGCACGATATGTGCCAAAATTAGATTTTGACGCTATTGACTCTAGAATCGAGAATTGCGTCTTGAAACCTTGTTGTGCCTCCAACCATTGATTTTGATTCTCCAAAACTGGGTCTTTCAAGTCACAAGCTCCGAAATAAGATTCTAAGAGAATGATGTGCTTCAAAATGGAATTTTGATGCTACAGACTGCGGAATAGGGATTTGCTTCTTGAAACCTTGTTGTGCCTCAAAAAAATGATTTTGATGTTCCAAAATCAAGGCTTTCAAGGCACAAGCTCCAAAACAAGGTTCTAAAACAATGTTCTAAGAGCACGATCCATGTCAAATTCAAATTTTGATGCTACCGGCTTCTGAATCAGGACTTGCATCTTGAATCCTTGTTGTTCCTCCAAACATCGATTTTGATGCTCTAGGGCTTTTGAGGCACAATTTCTAAAACAGGGTTCTAAGAGCACAATGTACATCAAAATTGAATTTTGATGCCAGTAGCTCTAGAATCAGGGCTTCAAACTCGAAACCTTGTTTTGCCTCAAAACAATGATTTTTATGATCCAAAACCAGGGCTTTTGAGGCACAAGCTTCAAAATGAGGTTCTAAGAGCACAGTGTGCACGAAAATAAGTTTTTGATGCTATTGACTCTAGAATCAAGACTTGCATCTTGAAACCTTGTTGTGCTTCCAAACATTGATTTTGATGCTCCAAAACTGTGTCTTTCAAGGAACAAGCTCCGAAAAGAGCTTCTAAGACAATGATGTGCATCAAAATTCCATTTTGATGCTACAAGCTCCGGAACAGGGACTTGATTCTTGAAACCTTGTTGTGCCTCAAAACATTGATTTTGATGTTCCAAAATCAGGGCTTTCAAGGCACAAGCTCCAAAATGAGGTTCTAAGAGCACAACGTACATCAAAATTGCATTTTGACGCTACCGACTCTAGAATTGGGACTTGTGTCTTGAAACCTTGTTGTGCCTCCAAACACTAATTTTAACGCTCCAAAACAAGGCTTTTCAGGCACGACCTCCAACATGAGGTTCTAAGAACACCATGTTTGTCAAAATCGTGTTTTGATGCTATCAGCTTGAGAATCGGGACTGGTGTTTTGAAACCTTATTGTGCCTTTTAAACATTGATTTTGATGTTTCAAAACTGGATCTTTCGAGCCACATGCTTTGAAACGAGGTTCTAAGAGCACGATGTGCATCAAAATCACATTTTGACAGTACAGGCTCCAAAATAGGGACTTACGTCTTGAAAGATTGTTGTGCCTCCAAACACCAATTTTGATGCTTTGAAACCAAAAATTTTGAGGCATATGCTCCAAAACAAGGTTCTAAGAGCACGTTATGCATCAAAATCAAATTTGGACGCTACCAGCTCCAGAAGAAGGACTTGCATCTTGAAACCTTGTTGTGCCTCCAAACATCGATTTTGATGCTCCAAAACTTGGGCTTTTGAGGCACAATTTTTAAAATAGGGTTCGAAGAGCACAATGTGCATCAAAATTGAATTTTGATGCTACAGTCTTTAGAATTAGGGCTTGCATCTGGAAACCTTGTTGTGCCTCAAGACATTGATTTTGATGCTCCGAAACCAAGGCTTTCAGGGCACAAGCTTCAAAATGAGGTTCTACGAACATGATGTGCGCCAAAATCAGATTTTGATGCTATTGACTCTAGAATTGAGACTTGCATCTTGAAACCTTCTTGTGCCTCCAAACATTGATTTTGATGCTCCAAAAATGGGTCTTTTGAGGGACAAGCTCTGAAATGAGCTTCTAAGAGAATGATGCGTCAAAATGGAATTTTGATGCTACAGGCTCCGAAAAAGGGACTTGCTTCTTGAAACCTTGTTCTGCCTCAAAACATTGATTTTGATGTTCAAAAATTAGGGCTTTCAAGGCACAAGCTCCGAAATGAGGTTCTAAGAGCACGATGTATATCAAAATTATGTTTTGATGCTACCGACTCTAGAATTGGAACTTGTGTCTTCAAACCATGTTGTGCCTCCAAACACTAATTTTTATGCTCCAAAAACGAGCCTTTTGAGGCACGACCTCCGAAATGAGGTTGTAAGAACACCATGTTTGTCAAAATCGTGTTTTGATCCTATCAACTTGAGAATCGGGACTTATGTCTTGAAACATTGTTGTTCCTTTAAACATTGATTTTGATGTTTTGAAACTAGAGTTGTCGAAACACATTCTCTGAAATGAGGTTCTAAGAGCACGATGTGCATCAAAATCATGTTTTGACACTACAAGCCCCAGAATAGGGACTTGCGTCTTGAATGCTTGTTGTGCCTCCAAACTTTGATCTTGATGCTTCAAAACTGGGGATTTTGAGGCATAAGCTCTAAAACAAGGTTCTATGAGCACGATGTGAGTCAAACTCAAACTTTGATGCTACCGGCTCTGAATTCAGGACTTGCATCCTGAAACCTTGTTGTGCCTCCAAACATTGATTTTGATGATCCAAAACTGGGGCTTTTGAAGCACAATTTCTAAAACAGAGTTCTAAGAGCACAATGTGCATCAAAATTGAATTTTGATTCTACTCGCTCTAGAATCAGGGCTTGCATCTTGAAACCTTATTGTGCCTTAAACATAGATTTTTTGATGTTTTGAAATTAGAGCTTTCGAGCCACACACTCCAAAGCGAGGTTCTAAGAGCACGATGTGCATCAAAATCATGTTTTGACACACCAATTTTGATGCTTCGAAGCCAAAGATTTTGAGGCATAAGCTCCAAAAAAATGTTCCAAGAGCACGATGTGCATGAAATTTTGACGCTACCTGCTCCACAATCAGGAAATGCATCTTAAAACATTGTTGTGCCTCCAAACATCGATTTTAAGAGCACGATGTGCATCAAAATCACATTTTGACACTACAGGCTCCGGAATAGGGACTTGCGTCTTGAAAGCTTGTTGTGCCTCCAAATGTTGATTTTGATGGTCCAAAACTATGAATTTTGAGGCACAATTTTTAAAACAGGGTTCTAAGAGCTTGCATCTTGAAACCTTGTTGTGCCTCAAAACACAAATTTTGATGCTCTGAAACAGGGGCTTTAGAGGCACAAGCTTTGAAATGGGGTTCTAAGAGCACAATGTACGCCAAAATCAGATTTTGACGCTATTGACTCTAGAATGGGGACTTACATCTTGAAACCTTGTTGTGCCTCCAAACATTGATTTTGATGCTGCAAAACTCAGTCTTTCAAGGAAAAAGCTTCGAAATGAGCTTCTAAGAGAATGATGTGCATCAAAATTGAATTTTGATGCTACAGGCTCCTTGAAACCTTGTTGTGCCTCAAAACCTTGATTTTGATGTTCCCAAATCAGGGATTTCAAGGCACAAGCTCTGAAATGAGGTTCTAAGAGCACGATGTACATCAAAATTGCGTTCTGACGTTACCGACTCTGGAATTAAGAATTGTGTTTTGAAACCTTGTTGTGCCACCAAACACTAAATTTTATACTCCAAAAATGAGGCTTTTGAGGCATAACCTCCGGAATGACGTTCTATGAACACCATGTTTGTCAAAGTCATGTTATGACGCTATCAGCTTGAGAATAGGGACATGCATCTCAAAAGCTTGTTGTGTCTCCAAACACCAATTTTGATTCTTCAAAACTGAAAATTTTGAGGCATAAGCTCCAAAACAAGGTTCTAGGAGCACGATGTTCGTGAAAATCAAATTTTGATGCTATCGGCTCTAGAAATTAGGACTTGCATCTTGAAACCCTTTTGTGCCTCCAAACAACGATTTTGATGCTCCAAAACTAGGGCTTTTGAGGCACAATTTCTAAAATACTGTTCTAAGAGCACAATGTGCATCGAGATTGAATTTTGATGCTACTGGCTCTAGAATCAGAGCTTGCATCTTGAAATCTTGTTGTGCCTCAAAACGCTGGTTTTGATGCTCCAAAACTAGGGCTTTCGAAGCACAAGCTTCGAAATGAAGTTCTAAGAGCATGATGTGCACCAAAATCAGATTTTGACGCTATAGACTCTAGAATCAGGACTTGCAGCTTGAAACCTTGTTGTGCCTCCAAACATTGATTTTGATGCTCCAAAACTGGGTGTTTCGAGGCACAAGCTCCGAAATGAGCTTCTAAGAGAATAATATGTGTCAAAATGGAATTTTGACGCTAAAGGCTCTCAAATAGGGACTTGCTTCTTGAAACCTTGTTGTGCTTCAAAACATTGATTTTGATGTTCCAAAATCAGGGCTTTCAAAGCACAAGTTTCGAAACGGGGTTCGAAGACCATGATGTACATCAAAATTGTGTTTTGACGCTATCAACTCAGGAATTGGGACTTGTGTCTTCAAAACTTGTTGTGCCTCCAAACACTAATTTTTATGCTCAAAAAATGAGGCTTTTAAGGCAAAACCTCCAAAATGAGGTTCTAAGAACACCATGTTTGTCAAAATCATGTTTTGATGCTATCAACTTGAGAATAGGGACTTGTGTTTTGAAACCTTGTTGTGCGTTTAAACATTGATTTTGATGTTTTGAAACTGGAGCTTTCGAGCCACACGGTTCGAAACAAGGTTCTAACAGCACGATGTGCATGAAAATCACGTTTTGACACTACAGGCTCCGGAATAGGGACTTGCATCTTGAAAGCTTGTTGTGCCTTCAAATATGAATTTCGATGCTTCGAAACCGAAAATTTTGAGGCATAAGCTCCAAAACAAGGTTCTAAGAGTACAATGTGCGTCAAAATAAAATATTGACTCTACTAGCTAAAGACTTGCATCGTGAAACCTTGTTGTGCCTCCAAACATCGATTTTGATGCTCCAAAACTAGGGCTTTTGAGACACTATTTCTAAAGAGGGTTCTAAGAGCACAATGTGCATCCAAATTGAATTTTGATGCTATTGGCTCTAGAATCGAGGCTTGCATCTTGAAATCTTGTTTATCCTCAAAACATTGATTTTGAAGCTCTAAAACCAGGGCTTTTGAGGCACAAGCTTTGAAATGAGGTTCTAAGAGTACAATGTGCGCCAAAATCAGATTTTGATGCTATTGACTCTAGAATCGGGACTTACATCTTGAAACCTTGTTGTGCCTCCAGACATTGATTTTGATGCTCCAAAACTAGGTCTTTCATGGCACAAGCTCCGAAATGATCTTGTAAGAGAATGATGTGCGTCACAATAGAATTTTGACGCTACAGGCTTCAGAATAGGGACTTGCTTCTTGAATCCTTTTTGTGCCTGAAAACATTGATTTTGATGTTCAAAAATCAGGCCTTTCAAGGCACAAGCTCCGAAACGAGGTTCTAAGAGTACGATGTACATCAAAATTGTGTTTTGATGCTACCGACTCTGGAATTGGGACTTGTGTCTTGAAACCTTGTTGTGCCTCTAAACACTAATTTTTATGCTGCAAAAATGAGGCTTTTGAGGCACAACCTCTGAAATGAGGTTCTAAGAACACCATGTTTGTCAAAATCATGTTTTGACCCAATCAACTTGAGAATCCGAACTTGCATCTTAAAACTTTGTTGTGCCTCCAAACATCAATTTTGATGCTCCAAAATTGGGGCTTTTGAGGCACGATCTCTAAAATAGGAGCACAATGTGCATCAAAATTGAATTTTGATGCTAGCGGCTCTAGAATTGGGACTTGCATCTTGAAACCTTGTTGTGCCTCAAAACATTGATTTTGATGCTCCAAAACTAGGGCTTTCAAGGCAAAAGCTTCAAAATGATGTTCTAAGAGCACAATATGCACCAAAATCAGTTTTTGACGCTATTGGCTCTAGAATCGAGACTTGCATCTTGAAACCTTGTTGTGCTTGCAAACATTGATTTTGATGCTCCAAAATTGGGTCTTTCGAGGCACAAGCTCCGAGATGAGCTTCTAAGAAAAACATGTGCGTCAAAATGAAATTTTGATGCTATAGGCTCCAGAATAGGGACTTGATTCTTGAAACCTTGTTGTGCCTCATGTTAGAGTTATCTTGTATTAGCTAATAATTATTTATTTAATTATTAGTCTATTAAACTCTATGCTTAAGCTAAACTTAGGCATTTAATAATTATTCTTATCCCTTTAGGGTTTCTATTATCCTTTTATAAGGATTGTATTGTACTTGTTCATTAAATTGATTCCCTTTCCGAATGATAATTTTCTTCTTCAGAGCATTTATGCTTTTTTGCTTTATGTGTCACCATTCTTCTCTTGTGACAGGTATTTGCATGCAAGTGTTCTTGGGATCTCTGAAGTTGTATTTCCTCAACTTCTTCATGCTATCAGAGTCTACATCTGCTGCTGCTTGTTCCTGATTTTTTCAGAAGATATTTTGGAGGGTTTAAAGTTTTTTTTTGAGTTTTTTCTTGGATCTGGAGTAGCTATTTTGTTTCTGATAATTTTGGACTCAAAAGAGACCTTGTCGTTGAGCTCAGAATGCCCCCAAACCCCCATTTCCATATAAAATTTGTCAAATTTTGAAAAATTTGGGTTCTTAAATTTTTTCTTTGGTTTTACCTTTTTTTGGCATGAATTTTGAGAAATTCGTAAAAAAAATCATTAAAAAAAATAAAATTTAGAGCAATTTGGGCAAAAAAAAGACCTCATCATTGGCTTACGAAGGGCGTTTTCAGTTATTTTGATATATAATTCGACCTATTTCAGTGACAAGTGCATCTGGGCAATGATTTTTCATTTGCACGTTTTACGAGGCACAAAAAACCATATAGTTGTACCTGCAAATACGTCAGAAAATTTTCGTCAAAAAAAAAAAAAAACACTTAATTTTTGTACCCCTTTTTATGCCCTAAAAGAGGGGTTTTTTCTTTTGGCCATAACTTGGTCATACCTGTGCTTTTTCAAAAACCTTATATCATCAGAAAGCTCTTTCCGATCTCTATCCAGATCTAGAGGTTTGAACTTTTGATTTTTCTTTTTTATGTGTTTTTTTCTGTCAAATCTAGAGGTTCATTTTTGCACTCGAGGAGCCATAAAATGAGCCTCCGAACTCTATTTTTCAAAAAATTTATATCGTTGGAAAGCTTGTCCTTTGTACTTTCCAGCATATGAGTTTTCTTTCCAGATTCTGCTCTAGGAATATTTCATTCATTTTTTTTCTTTTCAGCAATCTGGTGGATATCTTGGCTGTTTAAGGTCCTGGGATCTCTTCTCTGAGTAGGGTGTCTCAGTTTTGATTCTTCTTTCTATTTCTAGTCTTCTTATCATCGTAGCATTTCATTTATGCAAACACATTGAGATAAAGTGCCATCATGCATTGTTTACTTGAGATCTTGCACATCTTGTGCCTTATTGTACATGCACTACTTATAAAGTGTCATGAGGGGGTTGATGTTTGCCTTTTGTTTGTCATCTACCTTTGTCCAGTGACTGATCCTTCCATGAAATTTGCTTCATGATGTGTGTCAAGTGAGTGTTCCTTCCACGACACCATTTACTTTCTCTGCACCTTCGATGTTCCTGGTTTTTCGTCATGCAGTTCTTGTTGGTCATCTTTTTAAGTGTACTTGTCCCTCTCCCTTTTCAACATTATGGGGAGGTTTGTCCTGTTGGTTCTAATGCTTTAGTGGTTTGATTGATCAGCCCTTTAGGCTTTGGTTTCTCTTACCATCTGTATCTTTGAGTTTAGTTGTTTGCCTTTGTTTGCCATCTGATTCGAGTAGTGTCATTTGAGGGCACTCATGCATATTACAGTCTTCTCCACCTGGTCATGTTCTATTTTAGTGGAGGTTCTTCAGATCAGCAGTTACTCTTCGACAGTGTTTGCAGCTATTTCCTGCTTCAGTGGTGTTCTTCTTGCTTTTCCATCTCTTTTTGGAGTAGAGTTTTTTTCCCACGTGGTTTTCTCTATTTCTCTGATTCATAGAGAGTTGGTTGTGATTGGATACCTCATCAGGCCTTGTTGTCTTCATCATGTAGTTGCATTTTTTGCTTCATGCATTTAGTTTTTAGCTACTCCCTAAGTTCATCTTAAGGGGAGGTGTTAGAGTTATCTTGTATTAGCTAATAATAATTTATTTAATTATTAGTCTATTAAACTCTACGCTTAAGCATTATTAGGCATTTAATAAATATTGTAGGTATTTAATAATTACACATTATCCCTTTAGGGTTTCTTTAGGGTTGCACACCTTTAGGGTTGCTATTATACTTTTATAAGGATTGTTTTGTACTTTTTGATGAATTGATTCCCTCTCTGAATGATAATATTCTTCTTCATAGCATTTATGTTTTTTTGCTTTATGTGCCTTCATTCTTCTCTTGTGAAAGGCATTTGCATGCAGGTGTTCTTAGGATTTCTGAAGTTGTATTTCCTCAACTTCTTCATGGTATTACAGCCTACATCTGCTGCCGCTTGTTCCTGATTTTTTGGAGGAGGGTTTCAAATTTTTTTTTTCAGAGTTTTTTATTGGATCTGGAGTAGTTATTTTGTTTTTGATAATTTTGGGCTCAAACAGACCTCACCATTGAGCTGAGAATGCTCCAAAAATCCCATTTCCATATGAAATTTGTCAAATTTTGACAAATTTGGGTTCTGAAATTTTTTCTTTGGTTTTGCCTTTTTTTGGCACGAATTTTGAGAAATTTCTAAAAAAATCAGGGCTTTCAAGGCACAAGCTCCAAAATGGGGTTCTAAGAGCACGATGTACATCAAAATTACATTGTGACGCTACCAACTCTGGAATTGGGAATTGTGTCGCAACGTTGTTGTGCCTCCAAACACTAATTTTTATGCTCCAAAAACAAGGCTTTTGAGGCACAACTTCTGAAATGAGCTTCTAAGAACACCATGTTTGTCAAAATTATGTTTTGACGCTATCAGCTTGAGAATCGGGACTTGTGTCTTAAAACCTTGTTGTGCCTTTAAACATTGATTTTGATGTTTCAAAACAAGAGCTTTCGAGCCACACGCTCCGAAACAAGGTTCTAAGAGCATGATGTCCATCAAAATCATGTTTTGACACTACAGGCTCCCGAATAGGGATTTGTGTCTCCAAACACCAATTTTGATGCTTTGAAATAGAAGATTTTGAGGCATAAGCTCCAAAACAAGGTTCTAAGAGCACGATGTGCGTCAAAATCAAATTTTGACGCAACCGCCTCCAGAATCAGGGCTTGGATCTTGTAACCTTGTTGTGCCTCAAAAAACTAATTTTGATGCTTCGAAACTTGGGCTTTCGAGTTTCAAGATTCAAAATGAAGTTCTAAGAGCATGATGTGCGCCAAAATCATATTTTGACGCTATTGACTGTAGAATCGGGACTTGCATCTTGAAACCTACAGGCTCCAAAATGAACTTCTAGGAGAATGATGTGTGGTAAAATGGAATTTTGATGGTACAGGCTCCCGAATAGGGAGATGCTTCTTGAAACCTTGTTGTGCCTCAAAAAATTGCTTTTGATGTTTGAAAATCAGGGCTTTCAAGGCACAAGCTCCGAAATGAGGTTCTAAGAGCACGATGTACATCAAAATTGCTTTTTGACGCTACCGACTCTAGAATCGGGACTTGTGTCTTGAAACCTTGTTGTGCCTTTAAACATTGATTTTGATGTTTTGAAACTGGAGCTTTCGAGACACATGCTCCCAAACAAGGTTCTAAGAGCACGATGTGTATCAAAATCACGTTTTGACACTACAGGCTCTGGAATAAGGACTTCTGTCTTGAAAGCTTGTTGTGCCTCCAAACGCCAATTTTGATGCTTTGAAACCAAATATTTTGAGCCATTAGCTCCAAAACAAGGTTCTAAGAGCACAATGTGCATCAAAATCCAATTTTGATGGAACCACCTCTAGAATCATGACTTGAAACTTGAAATCTTGTTTTTCCTCCAAACATCGATTTTGATGCTCCAAAATTGGGGCTGTTGAGGCACAATTTCTAAAACAAGGTTCTAAGAGAACAATGTGCATAAAAATTGAATTTTGATGCTACTGCCTCTAGAATCAGGGCTTGCATCTTGAAACCTTGTTATGCCTCAAAACACTGATTTTGATGGTTCGAATTAGGATTTTTGAGGCACAAGCACTAATTTTTATGCTCCAAAAATGCGCCTATTGAGGCACAACCTCCGTAACGAAGTTCTAAGAACACCATGTTTGTGAAAATCATGTTTTGACACTACAGACTCCGAAATAGGGACTTGCATCTTGGAAGCTTGTTATGCCTCGAGACACCAATTTTGATGCTTCGAAACCAAATATTTTGAGGCATAAGCTCCAAAACAAGGTTCTAAGAGCACGATGTGTGTCAAAATAAAATTTTGACTCTACCGACTCCAGAATCGGGGCTTGCATCTTGAAACCTTGTTGTGCCTCAAAACAATAATTTTGATGCTCTGAAATAGGGGCTTTTGAGGCACAAGCTCGAAAATGAGCTTCTAAGAGAATGATGTGCGTCAAAATAGAATTTTGACGCTACAGGCTCCGGATTATGGACTTGCTTCTTGAAACCTTGTTGTGCTTCAAAAAATTGATTTTGATGTTCCCAAATCAGGGCTTTCAAGGCACAAGCTCCAAAATGAGGTTCTAAGAGCACGATGTACATCAAAATTGGGTTTTGACGCTACCCACTTTGGAATTTGGACTTGTGTCTTGTTACCTTTTTGTCCCTCCAAACACTAATTTTTATTCTCCAAAAACATGGCTTTTGAGGAACGACCTCTGTGATGAGGTTCTAAGAACACCATGTTTGTGAAAATTTTGTTTTGACGCTATCAGCTTGAGAATCCAGACTTGTGTCTTGAAACCTTATTGTCCCTTTAAACATTGATTTTGATGTTTTGAAACTTGAGCTTTCGAGCCATGCGCTCCAAAACAAGGTTCTAAGAGCACAATGTGCATCAAAAACACGTTTTGACACTACAGGGTCCGAAATAGGGACTTGCATCTTGAACACTTGTTGTGCCTCCAAACACCATTTTTGATGCTTAGAAACCAAAGATTTTGACGCATAAGCTCCAAAACAAGGTTCTAAGAGCACGGTGTGTGTCAAAATCAAATTTTGACGCTACCTACTCCAGAATCAAGACTTGCATCTTGAAACCTTGTTGTGCCTCCAAACATAAATTTTGAAACTCCAAAATTGGGGCTTTTGATGCATAATTTCTAAAACAGGGTTCTAAGAGCACAATGTGCATGAAAATTTAATTTTGATGCTACTAGCTCTAGAATCGGGGCTTGCATCTTGAAACCTTGTTGTGCCTCAAAACACTGATTTTGATGCTCCGAAACTAGGGCTTTCGAAGCACAAGCTTCGAAATGAGGTTGTAAGAGCACGATGTGCGCCAAAATCAGATTTTGACGCTATTGACTTTAGAATCGTGACTTGCATCTTGAAACCTTGTTGTGCCTCCAAACATTGATTTAGATGCTCCAAAACTGGGTCTTTCAAGGCAAAAGCTCTGAAATGAGCTTCTAAGAGAATGATGTGCCTCAAAACGGAATAGGGACTTAGTTCTTGAAACCTTGTTGTGCCTCAAAACATTGATTTTGATGTTCGAAAATCAGGGCTTTCAAGGCACAAGCTCCGAAATGAGGTCCTAAGAACTCGATGTACATCAAAATTGCGTTTTGACGCTACCGACTCTGGAATTGGGCCTTGTGTCTTGAAACCTTGTTGTGCCTCCAAACACTATTTTTTATGGTCCAAAAAAAAGTCTTTTAAGGCACAACCTCTGAAATGAGGTTGTAAGAACACCATGTTTGTCAAAATCATGTTTTGACGGTATCAGCTTGAGAATCGGGACTTGTGTCTTGAAACCTTGTTGTGCCTTTAAACATTGATTTTGATGTTTTGAAACTGGAGCTTTCAAGCCACACGCTCTGAAATGAGGTTCTAAGAGCACAATGTGCATCAAAATCATGTTTTGACAATACAAGCTCTGGAATAGGGAATTGCGTCTTGAAAGCTTGTTGTGCCTCCAAACATAAATTTTGGTGCTTCGAAACTGAAGATTTTGAGGCCTAAGCTCCAAAACAAGGTTTTTTGATGTACAATATGCTCTTAGAATGTTGTTTTAGAGATTGTGTTTCAAAAGCCCCAATTTTGGAGTATCAAAATCGATGTTTGGAGGCAGAACAAGGATTCAAGATGCAAGTCCTGATTCAGGAGCCGGTAGCATGAAAATTTGATTTTGACGCAGATCATGCTCTTAGAACCTTGTTTTGGAATTTGTGCCTTTAAAGCCCTAATTTTGGAACATCAAAATCACTGTTTTGAGGCACAACAAGGTTTCAAGAAGCAGTATTCTGGAGCCAGTTTTGCATCAACAAAATCAATGTTTGGAGGCACAACAAGGTTTCAAGATGCAAGTCGCGATTCTAGAGTCAATAGCATCAAAATCTGATTTTGGCACACATCGTGCTCTAAGAACCTCATTTCGAAGCACAAAAAGGTTTCAAGATGCAAGTCCTGATTCTGGAGCCGATAGAGTAAAAAATTGATTTTGACACACATCGTACTCTTAGAACCTCATTTTGGAGCATATGCCTCAAAATCTTCGGTTTCGAAGCATCAAAATCTCTATTCTGGAGCCTATAATGTCAAAACATGATTTTGATGCACATCGTGATCTTAGACACTTGCTTCAGAGTATGTGGCTCGAAACCTCCAGTTTCAAAACATCAAAATCAATGTTTAAAGGCACAAAAAGGTTTCAGGACACAAGTCCCGTTTCTGAAGTAGATAACATGAGAACATGATTTTGACAAACATGGTGTTCTTAGAACCTAATTTTGGAGGTCGTTCCTAGAAAGCCTAATTTTTGCAGCATAAAAAATAGTGTTTGGAGGCACAACAAGGTTTCAAGACACAACTCCCAATTCCAGAGTCAATAGCGTTAAAATACAATTTTAATGTACATCGTGCTGTTAGAACCTCATTTCGGAGCTTGTGCCTTGAAAGTCCTGATTTTGGAACATCAAAATCAATGTTTTGAGGCACAACAAAGTTTCAAGAAGCAAGTCCCTATTCTAGAGCCTGTAGCATCAAAATTCCATTTTGATGCACATCATTCTCTTAGGAGCTCATTTCAGAGCTTGTTGCTCAAAAGACCTAGTTTTGGAGCATCAAAATCAATGTTTGGAGGCACAACAAGATTTCAAGATGCAAGTCCCGATTCTAGAGTCAATAGCATCAAAATCTGATTTTGGCGCACATTATGCTCTTAGAACCCCATTTCAAAGCTTGTGCCTTGAAAGCCTCGATTTCAGAGCATCAAAATCAGTGTTTTGAGGCACAACAAGGTTTCAAGATACAAGCCCTGATTCTAGAGCACATTGTGCTCTTAAAACCCTGTTTTAGAAGTGGTTCCTCAAAAGCCCCAGTTTTGGAGCATCAAAATCGATGTTTGGAGGCACAACAAAAGCCCCCAGTTTTGGAGCACCAAAAATCTCGATTCAGAGCTTGTGCCTCAAAAGACCCAGTTTTGGAGCATCAAAATCAATGTTTCGAAGCACAATAAGGTTTCAAGATGCAAGTCTTGATTTTAGAGTCAAAGCGTCAAAATATGATTTTGCCGCACATCGTGCTCTTAGAACCTCATTTTAAAGCTTGAAATTTGAAAGTTCTGGTTTCGGAGCATCAAAATCATTATTTTGAGGCACAACAAGGTTTCAAGATGCAAGCCCCAATTCTAGAGCCAGTACCATCAAAATTCAATTTTGATGCACATTGTGCTCTTAGAACCCTGTTTTAGAATTTGTGCCTCAAAAGCCCTAGTTTTGGAGCATGAAAATCGAAGTTTGGAGGCACAACAAGGTTTCAAGATGCAAGTCCTGATTCTGGAGCCAGTAGCCTCAAAATTTGATTTTGATGCACATCGTGCTCTTAGAACCTTGTTTTGGAGCTTATGCCTCAAAATCTTAGGCTTTCAAGCATCAAAATTGGTGTTTGGAGACACAACAAGCTTTCAAAATGTAAGTCCCTCTTCCAGAGTCGGTAGCATCAAAACTCAATTTTGATGTACATCATGCTCTTAGACCCTAATTTTGGAGCTTGTGCCTTGAAAGCCCTGATTTTGGAACATCAAAATCAATGTTCTGAGGCACAAGAAGGTTTCAAGAAGTAAATCCCTATTCCGGAGTCTGTACCATCACAATTTCATTTTGACGCACATTATTCTCTTAGAAGCTCATTTCGGAGCTAGTGCCTCGAAAGCCCCAGTTTTGGAGCATCAAAAAAAGGTTTGTAGGAACAATAAGGTTTCAAGATGCAAGTCCCGATTCTAGAGTCAATAGCGTGAAAACCTAATTTTAGCGCACATTGTGCTCTTAGAAACTCATTTCGAAGCTTGTGCCTCGAAAGCCCCAGTTTCAGAGCATCCAAATAAGTGTTTTCAGGCACATAATGGTTTCAAGATGCAAACCTTGATTCTAGAGCCGGTACCATAAAAATTAAATTTTGATGTACATTGTGCTCTTAAAACCTTGTTTTAGAAATTGTGCCTCAAAAGCCCCAGATTTGGAGCATCAAAATCGATGTTTGGAGGCACAACAAGGTTTCAAGATGCAAGTCCTGATCTAGAGACGGTAGCGTCAAAATTTTATTTTGACACACATCGTGTTCTTAGAACTTTGTTTTGGAGCTTATGCCTCAAAATATTTGGTTTCGAAGCATCAAAATTGGTGTTTGGAGGCTTGAGCTTACAACAAGCTTTCAAGACGCAAGTCCCTATTTCGGACCTTGTAGTGTCAAAACATGATTTTGATGCATATCGTGCTCTTAGAACCTCATTTGGGAGCATGTGGTAAGCTCAAGTTTCAAAACATCAAAAGCAATGTTTAGAGGCACAACAAAGTTTCAAGACACAAGTCCCGATTCTCAAGCTGATAGCATCAAAACACGATTTGAACAAACATGGTGTTCTTAGAACCTCATTTTGGAGGCACAACAAGCTTTCAAGACGGAAGTCCCTATTTGAGAGCCTGGAGTGTCAAAACGTGATTTTGATGCATATCATGCTCTTAGAACCTCGTTTCGGAGCGTGTGGCTTGAAAGCTCCATTTTCAAAATATCAAAAGCAATGTTTAAAGGCACAACAAGGTTTCAAGACACAAGTCCGGATTCCAAAGTCGGTAGTGTCAAAATGCAATTTCTATGTACATCATGCTCCTAGAACCTCATTTCGGAGCTTGTGCCTTGAAAGGCCTAATTTTGGAACATCAAAATCAATGTTTTGGGGCACAACAATGTTTTAAGAAGTAAGTCCCTATTCCAGAGCCTGTAGCGTCAAAATTCCATTTTAACACACATCGTTCTCTTAGAAGCTCATTTCAGAGCTTGTGCCTTGAAAGACCCAATTTTGGAGCATCAAAATCAATGTTTGGAGGCACAACAAGGTTTCAAGATGCATGTCCTGATTCTAGAGTCAGTAGCGTCAGAATCTGATTTTGGCACACATCGTGCTCTTAGAACCTCATTTCAAAGCTTGTGACTCGAAATCCCTAGTTTCGTAGCATCAAAATCAATTTTTTGAGGCACAACAAGGTTTTAAGATTCAAGCCTCGAATCTAGAGCGAGTAGCATCAAAATTTAATTTTGATGCACATTGTGCTTTTATAACCCTGTTTTAGAAATTGTGCCTCGAAAGACCCATTTTAGGAGCATCAAAATTGATGTTTGGAGGCACAACAAGGTTTCAAGATGCAAGTCCTCATTCGGGAGCCGGTAGCTTGAAAAATTGATTTTGATGCACATCATGTTCTTAGAACCTTGTTTTGGAGCTTATGCCTCAAAATCTTCGGTTTCAAAGCATCAAAATTGGTTCTTGGAAGCACAACAAGCTTTTAAGACGCAAGTCCCTGTTTCAGAGCCTGTACTATCAAAATGTGATTTTGATGCACATCGTGCTCTTAGTACCTCATTTCGAAGCGTGTGGCTCTGATGCTCCAGTTTCAAAACATCAAAATCACTGTTTAAGACACAACAAGGTTACAATACACAACTCCTGATTCTCAAGCTGATAGTGTCAAAAAATGATTTTTACAAACATGGTGTTCTTAGAACCTCATTTCAAAGGTTGTGCCTCAAAAGCCTCATTTTTGAAGCATAAAAATTAGTGTTTGGAGGCACAACAAGGTTTCTAGACACAAGTCCCGATTCCAGAATCGGTAGCATCAAACGCAATTTTGATGTACATCGTGCTCTTACAACCTCATTTTAGAGCTTGTGCCTTGAAATCCCTAATTTTGGAACACCATAATTAATGTTTTAAGGCACAACAAAATTTCAAGCAACAAGTCCCTTTCTCGGAGCCTGTAGCATCAAAATCAGTGTTTGGAGGCACGACATGGTTTCAAGTCGCAAGTCCCGATTCTAGAGCCGGTGGCATAAAAATGCAATTTTGGCACACGTCATGCTCTTAGAACTTCATTTTGAAGCTTGTGCATCGAAAGCCCTAGTTTTAGAGCATCAAAATTGGTCTTTTGAGGCACAAGAAGGTTTCAAGATGCAAGTCTCAGTTTTAGAGCCCGTAGCATTAAAACTCAACTTTCATGCACATTGTGCTCTTGGAACCCTTTTTTGGAGCTTGTGCCTCAAAAGCTCTGGTTTCAAAGTATCAAAACTGATGTTTGGCAACATAACAAGGTTTCAAGATGCAGGTCCCGATTTTGAAGTTGTTAGCATCAAAACGCTATTTTGGTGCACATCATGCTTTTAGAACATCATTTTTGAAATTGTGTCTCAAAAGCCTCGGTTTCAAAGAATCAAAATCAGTGTTTGGACGCATAACAAGGTTTGCAGATGCAAGTCCCGATTTTGGAGCCGGTAGTGTCAAAATTTTATTTTTATGCACATCATTCTATTATAACCTAATTTTGGAGCTTATGCCTCAAAAGGCCCGATTTTAGAGCGTCAAAATCGTTGTTTGCAGCGACAACACAGTTTCAAGACACAAGTCTCGGTTCTTGAGCCGATAGCATCAAAACGCGATTTTAACACACATCGTGCTCTCTGAACCTCGTTTTGGAGCTTGTGCATTGAAAGACCCTGTTTTAGAAAATGAAAATCAGTGTTTGGAGGTACAACAAGGTTTCAAGGTGCAAGTCCCGATTTCGAAGTCGATAGCATCAAAATTCAATTTTGACGCACATTGTACTGTTAGAACCTCCTTTAAGAGCTTGTGCATTGAAAGCACTAGTTTCAGAGCATAAAAATTGGTTTTTGGAGGCACAACAAGCTTTCAAGATGCAAGTCCCAATTCAAGAGTCGGTACTACCAAAATTTGATTCAAACAAATATCATTCTCTTGGAACCTCGTTTCGGAGCTTGTGCATCAAAAGCCTTAATTTTGGAGCATCAAAATCGGTGTTTGGAGGCACAACAAGCTTTCAGGATGCAAGTGCTAATTCTGGAGCCGATAGCATCAAAATGTGAATTTGAAACACATCGTGCTCTTAGAACCTCGTTTAAAAGCTTGTGCCTGAAAATCTACGGTTTCATAGCATCAAAATTAATGTTTGGAAGGCACAACAAGGTTTCAAGACACAAGTCCCGATTCTAGAGCTGGTAGCGTCAAAATTTTATTTTGACGCACATTGTGCTCTTAGAAACTTGTTTTGGAGCTTATGCCTCAAAATCTTCACTTTCGAAGCATCAAATTTTTTGTTTGGAGGCACAACAAAAAGCTTTCAAGATGCAAGTCCCTATTCCAGAGGCTGTAGTGTCAAAACATGATTTTGATGGACATCGTGCTCCTAGAACCTCATTTAGGAGCATGTGGCTTGAAAGCTCCAGTTTCAAAACATCAAAATCAATGTTTAAAGGCACAACAAGGTTTCAAGACACAAGCCCCGATTCCAGAGTTGGTAGTGTCAAAACGCAATTTTGATGTACATCGTGCTCTTAGAACCTCATTTCAGAGCTTGTGCCTTGAAAGCCCTGATTTTGGAACATCAAAATCAATGTTTGGAAGCACAACAAGGTTTCAAGATGCAAGTCCCGATTCCCGTGCTGGTAGCATCAAAACACCAAGAGTTTGACGTGGAAAACCTAGTTAAGGGAAAAAGCACGGTGGGAACCTACCCACAATAAAATGATACCCCCTACAGTAGTAGTATGTTAAAATATTATAATGGGGAATGCACATGCATTCAGGAACACAGTCTAGGGAGTACGATAAGTTTCCCAATCACACTTTCATGCTCATGGCTTTGAAATCATAACTTGCATTTTCAAGCTTATTGTGCCTCCAAACACAAATTTTAATACTTCAAAAAATTCCATTTAGGAAGCACAAGCTTCAAAATGATGATTTGGGAGTACGATAATAACGCTTTCATGCTCATCGCCCCTCAATTATAGCTTACATTTTCAAGCTTGGTGTGCCTCCAAACACCCATTTTGATACTTCAAAACCTGTGTTTAGGAAGAACATTTTTTGAAATGATGATTTGGGAGTGCGATAAGTTTCACAACGAGACTTTCATGCTCGTGGCTTCAGAATCAAAACTTGCATTTTCAATCTTGTTGTGCCTCCAAACAACCTTTTTGATGCTTCAAAACATGTGTTTTAGGAAGCACAAACTTCATAATCACTCTTTCATGCTCGTGGCTCCATAATAGAAACTTGCATTTTCAAGCTTGTTGTATCTCCAAACAAAGATTTTGTTGGTTTTACAACTTGCGTTTAGGAAGCACAAGCTTCGGAACATGAAAGCGCGATTGTGAAACTTATCCTACTCTCAAATCAACATTTTGAAGCTTGTGCTTCCTAGAGAGGAGTTTTGAAACATCAAAATGTGTGTTTGGAAGCACAAGAAGCTTTAAAATGCAAGTTCTAATTCTGAAGCCATGAGTTGAAAGCTCAGTTATGAAACTTATCGGAATCCAAAATCATCATTTTGAAGCTTGCGCTTCGTAAACGCAAGTTTTTTAGTCATTAACATGTGTGTTTGGAGGTACAACAAGCTCGAAATTACAAGTTCTAATTTCAAAGCAATGCAAGTCTCTATTCTAGAGCCGGTAGCATCAAAATTCAATTTTGATGCACATCATTCTCTTAGAAGCTCATTTTGGGGTCTGTGCCCCGAAAGCCCTAGTTTTGGAGCATCAAAATCAATGTTTGGAGGCACGACAAGGTTTCAAGTCGCAAGTCCTGATTCTAGAGCCCGTAGCGTCAAAACGCAATTTTGGCACACATCATGCTCTTAGAACTTCATTTCGAAGCTTGTGCATCGAAAGCCCCAGTTTCATAGAATCAAAATTGGTATTTTGAGGCACAACAAGGATTCAAGATGCAAGTCCTGGTTTTAAGCCCGTAGCGTTAAAATTTGACTTTGATGCACATTGTGCTCTTAGAACCCTTTTTTGGAGCTTGTGCCTCGAAAGACCCGATTTCAAAGTATCAAAATCAATGTTTGGTGGCATAACAAGGTTTCAAGATGCAAGTCCTGATTTCAAAGTTGGTAGCGTCAAAATGCTATTTTGGTGCACATCATGCTTTTACAACATCATTTTTGAAATTGTGTCTTGAAAGCCTCGGTTTCGAAGAATCAAAATCAGTGTTTGGAGGCACAACAAGGTTTGAAGATGCAAGTCTCAATTTTGGAGTCGGTAGCATTAAAATTTTATTTTTATGCACATCATTCTCTTATAACCTCATTTTGGAGCTTATGCCTCGAAAGCCCTGATTTTAGAGCATCAAAATCATTGTTTGTAGGCACAACACAGTTTCAAGACGCAAGTCCAGATTCCAGAGTCGGTAGCGTTAAACCATGATTTTGACACACACATTGTGCTTTTAGAACCTTATCTAGGAGCTTCTACCTCAAAAGCCTTGATTTAAGAGCATCAAAATCAATGTTTGGAGGCACAAGAAGGTTTCAAGACATAAGTCTCCGTTCCTGAGCCAGTAGCATCAAAACATGATTTTAAAGCACATCATGTTCTTAGAACCTCGTTTTGGAGCTTGTGCCTTGAAAGACCCTGTTTTAGAGAATGAAAATCAGTGTTTGGAGATACAAGAAGGTTTCAAGGTGCAAGTCCTGATTTCGAAGCTGATAGCATCAAAATTCAATTTTGACACACATTGTGCTCTTAGAACCTCCTTTAAGAGCTTGTGCATTGAAAGCACCAGTTTCAGAGCATAAAAATTGGTGTTTGAAGGCACAACAAGCTTTCAAGATGCAAGTCCCAATTCAAGAGTCGGTACTGTCAAAATTTGATTCACACGAATATCATTCTCTTGGAACCTCGTTTCGGAGCTTGTGCATCAAAAGCCTCAATTTTGGAGCAACAAAATCGGTGTGCTCTTAGAACCTCATTTCGGAGCTTGTGCCCAAAATCTATGGCTTGAGAGCATCAAAATTGATGTTTGGAGGCACAACAAGGTTTCAAGACACAAGTCCTGATTCTGGAGCCGGTAGCATCAAAATTTGTTTTGATGCACATCATTCTCTTAGAACCTTGTTTTGGAGCTTATGCCTCAAAATCTTTGATTTCGAAGCATCAAAATTGGTGCTTGGAGGCACAACAAGCTTTCAAGACGCAAGTCCCTATTTGGGACCCTGTAGTGTCAAAATGTGATTTTGATAGACATCGTGCTCTTAGAACCTCGTTTCGAAGCGTGTGGCTCGAAAGCTCCAGTTTCAAAATATCAAAATCAATGTTTAAAGGCACAACAAGATTTCAAGACACAAGTCCTGATCCTCAAGCTGATAGCTTGAAAACACAATTTTGACAAACATGGTGTTCTTAGAACCTCATTTTGGAGGTTGTGCCTCAAAAGCCTCATTTTTGGAGCACAAAAATTAGTGTTTGGAGGCACAAGAAGGTTTCAAAACACAAGACCCGATTCCATAGTAGCGTCAAAATGCAATTTTGATATACATCGTGCTCTTAGAACCTCATTTTGGAGCTTGTGCCTTGAAAGCCCTGATTTTGGAACATCAAAATCAACGTTTGGAGGTACAACAAGGTTTCAAGATGCATGTCCCGATTCTCGTGCTGGTAGCATCAAAATTCAATTTTGATGCACATACTTCTTTTAGAACCTTGTTTCAAAGTTTGCACCTCAAAAGCCCTAGTTTTGGAGCATCAAAATTAGTGTTTGGAGGCACAACAAGGTTTTCAAGACGCAAGTCTCGATTCCAAAGCCAATAGTGTCAAAATGCAATTTTGAAGCACGTTGTACTGTTACAATCTTGTTTAGGAGCCTGTGCCTCGAAAGCCCCAGTTTCAGAGCATCAAAATTAGTGTTTGGAGGCACAAGGTTGGAAGCCGCAAGTCGCAATTTTGGAGCTGGTAGCGTCAAAACGTGTGTTTGACGCACATCGTGCTCTTGGAACCTTGTTTGTGGAGCTTGTGCCGTGAAAGCCCCGATTTTGAAACATCAAAATCAGTGTTTGGAGGTACAACAAGGTTTCAAGAAGCGAGTCCCTTTTCCGGAGCTATTAGTGTCAAAATTCGATTTTGACGCCCATCATTCTCTTAGAAGCTCATTACGAAGCTTGTGCCTCAAGAGACCTAGTTTTGGAGCATCAAAATCAATGTTTGGAGGCGCAACAAGGTTCCAAGATGAAAGTCCCGATTCTAGAGTCAATACTGTCAAAATATGATTTTGGCACACATCGTTCTCTTAGAACCTCATTTCGAAGCTTGTGCCTTGAAAGCCCCATTTTTGGAGATTCAAATTTAGTGTTTTGAGACACAACAAGGTTTCATGATGCAAGCCTCAATATTAGAGCCAGTAGCATCAAAATTCAATTTTGATGCACATTGTGCTCTTCGAACCTTGTGTTTATAAATTATGCTTCAAAAGCCCGAGTTTTGGAGCATCAAAATCGATATTTGGGGGCACAACAAGGTTTCAAGATGCAAGTCTTGATTCTGGAGCTGGTAGTGTGAAAATTTTATTTTGACACACATCGTGCTCTGAGAACCTTGCTTTGGAGCTTGTCACTCAAAAGCCTCAGTTTTAGAGCATCAAAATCAGTGTTTGCAGGCAAATCAAGGTTTGAAGATGCAAGTCCTAATTCCAACTTCAGTAGCATCAAAACATGATTTTGACGGTCATTGTTCTCTTAGAACCTCATTTTGCATCTTGTGCCTTGAAAACCCTAGTTTCAGAGCATCAAAATATAGTCAGCAACAATAATGAATGAAAACTGAGAGGGGGGTGAATCAGTTTTCACTGGATATAACAATTTAATCACAAATTTATATGTGATATATTGCAATAAGAACAAAGATAAAGTAAATAACAACACACATAACACCAAGAGTTTGACATGGAAAATGTAGTTAATGGAAAAACCACGGTGGGAACCTACCCACAATAAAATGATACCCCATACAGTAGTAGTATGTGAAAATATTAGAATGGGGAATGCACATGCATTCAGGAACATTGCCTAGGGAGTACGATAAGTTTCCCAATCGCATTTTCAAGCTTGTTGTATCTCCAAACAAACATTTTGATGGTTTTACAACTTGTGTTTAGGAAGCACAAGCTTCGGAACATGAAAGTACGATTATGAAACTTATCCTAATCCCAAATCATCATTTTGAAGCTTCTAAGAGAATGATGTGCGTCAAAATTATACTGTGATGCTATCGGCTCCAGAATCGAGACTTGCACATGCTCATGGCTTTGGAATCGGAACTTGTATTTTCAAGCTAGTTGTACCTCCAAACACACACTTTGATTCTTCAAAACTTGCATTTAGTAACCAAAAGCTTCAAAATCATGATTTGGGAGTACGATAAGTTTCATAACCGTGTTTCCATGCTCATGGCTTTGAAATTAGAACTTGCATTTTCAAGCTTTTTTGTACCTCCAAACACACATGTTAATGATTAAAAACTTACATTTAGGAAGCTCAAGCTTCCAAAAGATGATTTCAGATTCTGATAAGTTTCATAACTGAGCTTTCACACTCGTGGCTTCGGAATTAGAACTTGCATTTTAAGCTTGTTGTGCTTCCAAACACACATTTTGATGTTTCAAAACTTATGTCTAGGAAGCACAAGCTTCAAAATGATGATTTGGGAGTAGGATAAGTTTCATAATCGCGCTTTCATGTTCCGAAGCTTGTGCTTCCTAAACGCAAGTTGTAAAACCAACAAAATGTGTGTTTGGAAATACAACGAGCTTGAAAATGCAAGTTTCTATTCCAGAGCCACGAGCATGAAAGCACAATTATGAAACAATTTGAACCAGATACCATATAAGAAACAATTTATTAATATAATTAAGTGGTTTTATCCACTTTTATCAAAACTGGGTCTTTCGAGGCACAAGCTTTGAAATGAGCTTCTTAGAGAATGGTGTGCGAATTTTGATGCTACAGGCATTGGAAATGGGACTTGTGTCTGGAAACCTTGTTGTGCCTCCAAACACTAATTTTAATCCTCCAAAAAATGAGGCTTTTGAGGCACAACCTCCCAAATGAGGTTCTAAGACCACCATGATTTTTAAAATTGTGTTTTGATGCAATCAGCTTGAGAATCGGGACTTGTTGTGCCTTTAAACATTGATTTTGATGTTTTGAAATTGGAACTTTCGAGCCACATGCTCCAAAACAAGGTTCTAAGAGCACGATGTGCATCCAAATCATGTTTTGACACTACAGGCTCCGAAATAGGGACTTGCGTCTTGAAAGCTTGTTGTGCCTCCAAATACCAATTTCGATGCTTTGAAACCGTAGATTTTGAAGATTTTAAGGTTCTAAGAACACCATGTTTTTTAAAATTGTGGTTTTGACACAATCAGCTTGAGAATCGGGACTTGTCTCTTGAAACCTTGTTGTGCCTTTAAACATTGATTTTGATGTTTTGAAACTGGAACTTTCAAGCCACACACTCCGAAACAAGGTTCTAAGAGGCCGATGTGCGTCAAAATCAAATTTTGATGCTATCAGCTCCAGAATCAGGACTTGCATCTTGAAACCTTGTTGTGCCTCCGAACATCGATTTTGATGCTCCAAAACTGGGGCTTTTGAGGCACAATTTCTAAAACAGAGTTCTAAGAGCACAATGTGCATCAAAATTGAACTTTGATGCTAGTGTTTCTAAGAAGTGAGGCTTGCATTTTGAAACCTTGTTGTGCCTCAAAACACTAATTTTGATGCTGGGAAACTAGGGCTTTCGAGGCACAAGCTTTAAAATTAGTTCCTAAGAGCACGATGTGCTCCAAAATCAGATTTTGATGGTATTGAGTCTAGAATTGGGACTTGCATGTTGAAACCTTGTTGTGCTTCCAAACATTGATTTTGATGCTCCAAAACTGGGTCTTTTGAGGCACAAGCTCCGAAATGAGCTTCTAAGAGAATGATGTGCGTCAAAATTCCATTTTTAACGCTATAGGCTCCGAAATAGAAACTTGCTTCTTGAAACCTTGTTGTGCCTGAAAACATTGATTTTGATGTTCCAAAATCAGGGCTATGAAGGCACAAGCTCTGAAATGAGGTTCTAAGAACACGAGGTACATCGAAATTGCATCTTCAAACCTTGTTGTGCCTCCAAACATCGATTTTGATGCTCCAAAACTGGGGCTTTTCAAGCACAATTTCTAAAACAGGGTTCTAAGGGCACAATGTGCATCACAATTCAATTTTGATGCTAATGGCTCAAGAATCGGGGCTTGCATCTTGAAACTGAGATTCTAAGAGCACGATGTGCACCAAAATCATATTTTGACGATATTGACTCTAGAATCAGGACTTGTATCTGGAAACCTTGTTGTGCCTCCAAACATTGATTTTGATGATCCAAAACTGGGTCTTTCCAGGGACAAGCTCAAAAATGAGTTTTTAAGAGAATGATGTGCGTCAAAATGGAATTTTGATGCTACAGGCTCCAAAATAGGGACTTGCCTCTTGAAACCTTGTTGTGCCTCAAAAAATTGATTTTGATGTTCCAAAATTAGGGCTTTCAAGGCACAAGCTCTGAAAAGAGGTTCTAGGAGCACAATGTACGTCAAAATTGCGTTTTGATGCTACCGACTTTGGAATTGGGACTTGTGTCTTTAAACCTTGTTGTGCCTCCAAACACTAATTTTTATGTTCCAAAAATGAGGTTCTAAGAACACCATGTTTGTCCAAATCGTCTTTCGTCACTATCAGCTTGAGAATCAGGACTTGTGTCTTGAAACCTTGTTGTGCCTTTAAACATTGATTTTGATGTTTTGAAACTGGAACTTTTGAGCTACACACTCCGAAACGAGGTTCTAAGAGCACGATGTGCATCAAAATAACGTTTTGACAGTACAAGCTCCGGAATAGGGACCTTCATTTTGAAAGCTTGTTGTGCCTCCAAACACCAATTTTGATGCTTTGAAACTGAAGATTTTGAGGTATAAGCTCCAGAACACGGTTCTAAGAGCACGATGTGCGTCAAAATCAAATTTTGATGCTACCGGCTCCAAAATCAGGACTTGCATCTTGAAACATTGTTGTGCCTCCAAATATTGATTTTGATGTTCCAAAACCTGGGCTTTTCAGGCACAATTTCTAAAACAGGGTTCTAAGAGCACAATGTGCATCAAAATTAAAATTTGATGTTACTGGCTCTAAAAACAAGGCTTGCACCTTGAAATCTTGTTGTGCCTCAAAACACTAATTTTGAAGCTCGGAAACTGGGGTTTTCGAGGCACAACTTTCTAAATATGGTTCTAAGAGCACGATGTGCGCCAAAATCAGATTTTGACACTATTGACTCTAGAATCGGGACTTGCATCTTGAAACCTTGTTGTGCCTCCAGACATTGATTTTGATGCTCCAAAACTAGGTCTTTCGTGGCACAAGCTTTGAAATCAGCTTGTAAGAGAGTGATGTGCGTCAAAATGGAATTTTTACGTTACAGGCTCTGGAATAGGGACTTTCTTCTTGAAACCTTGTTGTGCCTCAAAACATTGATTTTGATGTTCCAAAACCAGGGATTTTAGGGGACAAGCTCCGAAATGAGGTTCTAAGAACATGATGTACATCCAAATTGCGTTTTGATGCTACCGACTATGGAATTGGGACTTGTGTCTTGAAACCTTATTGTGCCTCCAAACACTAATTTTTATCCTCCAAAAATGAGGCTTTTGAGGCAAACCTCCGTAATGAGGTTCTAAGAACACCATGTTCGTCAAAATCATTTTTTGACGCTATCAACTTGAGAATCGGTACTTGTGTCTTAAAACCTTGTTGCACCTTTAAACATTGATTTTGATGTTTTGAAACTGGAGCTTTCCAACCACACGCTCCAAAACAAGGTTCTAAGAGCATGATATGCATCAAAATCACGTTTTGACACTACAGGCTCTGGAATAGGGACTTGGGTCTTGAAAGCTTGTTGTGCCTCCAAACACCAATTTTGATGCTTCGAAACCAACGATTTGAGGCATAAGCTCCAAAACAAGGTTCTAAGAGCATGATGTGCATAAAAATCAAATTTTGATGCTACCAGCTCTTGAATCGGGAATTACTTCTTGAAACCTTGTTGTGCCTCCAAACATCGCTTTTGATGCTCCAAATATGGGGATTTTGAGGCAGAACTTCTAAAACAGGGTTCTTAGAGCACAATGTACATCAAAATTGAATTTTGAAGCTACTGGCTCTAGAATCGGGGCTTGCATATTGAAACCTTGTTGTGCCTCAAAACACTAATTTTGACGCTTCGAAATGAGGTTCTAAGAGCACAATGTGTGCCAAAATGAGATTTTGATGCTACCAACTCTAGAATTTGGATTTGTAGCTTGAAACATTGTTGTGCCTCCAAACACTAATTTTTATACTCCACAGCGAGGCTTTTAAGGCACAACCTCCGAAATGAGTTTCTAAGAACACCATGTTTGTCAAAATCGTGTTTTGACGCTATCAGCTTGAGAATCAGGACTTGTGACTTGAAACCTTGTTGTGCCTTTAAACATTGATTTTGATGTTTCACAACTGGAGCTTTCGAGCCAGACGCTCTGAAATGAGGTTATAAGAGCATGAAGTGCAACAAAATCACATTCTGACACTGCAAGCTCTGGAATAGAGACTTGCGTCTTGGAAGCTTGTTGTGCCTCCAAACACAAATTTAGATGCTTCGAAACTGAAGATTTTTAGGCATAAGCTCCACAACAAGTTTCTAAGAACACGAATTGCATCAAAATCAAATTTTGATGCTACCAGCTCCAGAATCAGGGCTTGCATCTTGAAACCTTGTCATTCCTCAAAACACTAATTTTGATTCTCCGAAACCGGGGCTTTCGAGGCACAAGCTTCGAAATGAGGTTCTAAGAGCACGATGTGCGCCAAAATCAAATTTTGACACTATTGACTCTAGAGTTGGGACTTGCATCTTGAAACCTTATTGTGCCTCCAAACATTCATTTTGATGCTCCAAAATTAAGTCTTTGAAGGCACAAGCTCTAAAATGAGGTTCTAAGAGCATAATGTACATCAAAATTGTGTTTTGCCGTTACCGACTTTGGAGTTGGGACATGTGTCTTGAAACATTGTTGTGCCTCCAAACACTAATTTTTATGTTGTAGAAACAAGGCTTAAGAGGCACAACCTCCGAAATGAGGTTCTAAGAACACCATGTTTGTCAAAATCATGTTTTGATGCTATCAGCTTGAGAATCGGGACTTGTGTCTTGAAACCTTGTTGTGCCTTTAAACATTGATTTTGATGTTTTGAAACTAGAGCTTTTGAGCCACACGCTCCAAAATGAGATTTTAAGAGCACGATGTGCATCAAAATCACGTTTTGACACTACAGGCTCTTGAATACGGACTTGCATCTTGAAAGTTTGTTGTGCCTCCAAACACTAATTTTGATGATACGAAACCAAATATTTTGAGGCATAAGTTCCAAAACAAGGTTCTAAAAGCACGATGTGTGTGAAAATCAAATTTTAACTCTACCGGCTCCGGAATCAAAACTTGCATCTTCAAACCTTTTTGTGTTCTCAGAGCACAATGTGAAAGAAAATTGAATTTTGAAGGTACTGGCTCTAGAATCGGGGCCTGCATCTTGAAACCTTGTTGTGCCTCAAAACTCTGGTTTTGATGCTCCAAAATTAGGGCTTTCAAGGCTTAAGCTTTAAAATGAGGTTCTAAGAGCATGATGTGCGCCAAAATCAAATTTTGACACTATTGACTCTAGAATCGGGACTTGCATCTTGAAACCTTGTTGTGCCTCCAAACATTGATTTTGATGCTCCAAAACTGGGTCTTTCGAGGCACAAGCTCTGAAATGAGCTTCGAAGAGAATGATGTGCATGAAAATGTAATTTTGATGCTACAGGCTCCGGAATAGGGACTGGCTTCTTGAAACCTTGTTGTGCCTCAAAACATTGATTTTGATGTTCCAAAATTAGGGCTTTCAAGGCACAATCTCCGAAATGAGGTTCTAAGAGCACGATGTACATCAAAAATGCGTTTTGATGCTACCGACTCTGGAATTGGGGCTTGTGTCTTGAAACCTTGTTGTGTCTCCAAACACTAATTTTTATGCTCCAAAAATGAGGCTTTTGAGGCACAACCTCCCAAATGAGGTTCTAAGAACACCATATTTCTCAAAATTGTGTTTTGACACAATCAGCTTCAGAATCAAGACTTTTCTCTTGAAACCTTGTTGTGCCTTTAAACATTGATTTTGATGTTTTGAAACTGGAGCTTTCGAGCCACACGCTTTGGAAACGACATTCTAAGAGCACGATGTGCATCAAAATCATGTTTTGACACTATAGGCTCTGAAATAGGGACATGCGTCTTGAAAGCTTGATGTGCCTCCAAACACTGATTGTGAAGCTTTGTTGTGCCTAAAAACATTGATTTTGATGTTCCAAAATAAAGGTTTTTTTAAAGTACAAGCTTTGAAATGAGGTTCTAAGAACACGATGTACATCGAAATTGCGTTTTGACGCTACCGACTATGGAATTGGGACTTGTGTCTTGAAACCTTGTTGTGCCTCAAAACACTAATTTTTTTGCTCCAAAAATGAGGCTTTTAAGGCACAACCTCCAAAATGAGGTTCTAAGAACACCATGTTTGTCAAAATCATGTTTTGATGCTATCAGCTTGAGAATCGGGACTTGTGTCTTGAAACCTTGTTGTGCCCTTAAACATTGATTTCGATGTTTTGAAACTGGAGATTTCAAGCCACACACTCTGAAATGAGGTTCTAAGAGCACGATGTGCATTAAAATCATGTTTTGACACTACAGGCTCTAGAATAGGGACTTGCATATTGAAAGCTTGTTGTGCTTCCAAACACCAATTTTAATGCTTCAAAACCAAATATTTTTAGGCATAAGCTCCAAATCAAGGATCTAAGAGCACGATGTGCGTCAAATTCAAATATTGACCCTATCGGCTCCAGAATCGGGACTTGCATCTTGAAACCTTGTTGTGCCTCCAATAATCGATTTTGATGGTCCAAAACTAGGGCTTTTGAGGCACAATTTCTAAAATAGGGTTCTAAGAGCACCATATGCATCAAAATTGAATTTTGATGCTACTGGCTCTAGAATTGGGGCTTGCATCTTGAAACCTTGTTGTGCATCAAAACCATGATTTTGATGCTTGAAAACTGAGGCTTTCGAGGCACAAGCTTTGAAATGAGGTTCGAAGAGCATGATGTGCACGAAAAGTAGATTTTGATGCTATTGACTCTAGAATCGGGGCTTACTTTTTGAAACCTTGTTGTGTCTCCAAACATTGATTTTGATGCTCCAAAACTGGGTCTTTCGAGGCACAAGCTCCTAAGTGAGCTTCTAAGAGAATGATGTGCGTCAAAATGAAATTTTAATGCTACAAGCGCTGGAATATGAACTTGCTTCTTGAAACCTTGTTGTGCCTCAAAGCATTTATTTTCATGTTCCAAAATAAGGGGTTTGAAGGAACAAGCTTCGAAATGAGATTCTAAAAGCCTGATGTACATCAAAATTGCATTTTGATGCTAGCGACTCTGGAATTGGGATTTGTGTCTTGAAACCTTGTTGTGCCACCAAACACTAAATTTTATGCTCCAAAAATGAGGCTTTGGAGGCACAACCTCCGAAATTGGGTTCTAAGAACACCATGTTTTTCAAAATCATGTGTTGATGCTATCAGCTTGAGAATCGGGACTTGTGTCGTGAAACCTTGTTGTGCCTAAACATTGAATTTTATGTTTTGAAACTAGAACTTTTGAGCCACTCGTTCTGAAATGAGGTTCTAAGAGCACGATGTGCATCAAAATCACATTTTGACACTACAGGCTCCGGAATAGGGACTTGCATCTTGAAAGCTTGTTGTGCCTCCAACCACCAATTTCAGTGCTTCAAAACAAAAGATTTGAAAGCATAAGCTCTAAATCAAGGTTCTAAGAGCATGATGTGCATCAAAATCAAATATTGACCCTACCGGCTCCAGAATCAGGACTTGCATCTTGAAACCTTGTGCCTCCAAACATCGATTTTGATGCTCCAAAACTGTGGCTTTTGAGGCACAATTTTTGAAACAGGGTTCTAAGAGCACAATATGCATCAAAATTGACTTTTGATGCTACTAGCTTTAGAATCAGGACTTGCATCTTGAAACCTTGTTGTGCCTCAAAACACTAGTTTTGATGCTCGAAAACTGGGGCTTTCAAGGCACATGCTTCGAAATGAGGTTCTAAGAGCACGATGTATGGAAAAATCAGATTTTTACTCTATGGACTCGAGAATTCAGACTTGAATCTTGAAACCTTGTTGTGCCTCTAAACATTGATTTTAATGCTCCAAAATTGGGTTTTTCGAGGCACAAGCTCCGAAATGAGATTCTAAGACAATGATTTGCATCAAAATGGAATAGGGACTTGGTTCTTGAAACCTTGTTGTGCCTCAAAACATTGATTTTGACATTCCAAAATCAGGGCTTTAAAGGCACAAGCTCTGAAATGAGGTTCTGAGAGCATGATGTACATCAAAATTGCATTTTGACGCTACCGACTCTAGAATAAGGACTTGTGTCTTGAAACCTTGTTGTGCCTCCAAAGACTAATTTTTATGCTCCAAAAATGAGGCTTTTGAGGCAGGACCTCCAAAATGAGGTTCTAAGAACACCATGTTTGTCAAAATCTTGTTTTGACTCTATCAACTTGAGAATCGAGACTTGTGTCTTGAAATATTGTTGTGCCTTTAAACATTGATTTTGATGTTTTGAAACTGGAGCTTCCGAGCCACACCCTCCCAAACGAGGTTCTAAGAGGAAGATGTGCATCAAAATCACATTTTGACACTGCAGGGTCTGGAATAGGGACTTGCATCTTGAAAGCTTGTTGTGCCTCCAAACACCAATTTTGATGCTTCAAATCTGGGGCTTTTGAGGCATAATTTCTAAAACAGGGTTCTAAGAGCACAATGTGTATCAAAATTGAATTTTGATGCTACTGGCTCTACAATCGAGGCTTGCATCTCGAAACCTTGTTTTGCCTCAAAACACTGATTTTGATGCTCCAAAACTGGGGCTTTCGTGGCACAAGCTTTGAAATGAGGTTCTAAGAGCGCGATGTGCAGCAAAATCAGATTTTGACGCTATTGACTTTAGAATCGGGACTTGCATCTTGAAAAATATTTGTGTCTCCAAACATTGATTTTGATGCTCCAAAACTGGCTCTTTCGAGGCACAAGCTCCGAAATGATCTTCTAAGAGAATGATGTGCATCAAAATGGAATTTTGACGCTATAGGCTCTGGAATAGGGACTTGCTTCTTGAAACCTTGTTGTGCCTCAAAACATTGATTTTGATGTTCCAAAATCAAGGCTTTGAAGGCACAAGCTCCGAAATGGGTTTCTAAGAGCACGATGTACATAAAAATTGTGTTTTGACGCTACCTCCGAAATGAGGTTCTAAGAACACCATGTTTATCAAAATCATGTTTTGACGCTATCATCTTCAGAATCAAGACATGTCTCTTGAAACTTTGTTGTGCCTTTAAACATTGATTTTGATGTTTCGAAACTGGAGCTTTCGATCCACATGCTCCGAAATGAGGTGCATCAAAATCACGTTTTGACACTGCAGGCTCCGGAATAGAGACTTTCGTCTTGGAAGCTTGTTGTGCCTCCAAACACCAATTTGGATGCTTCGGAACCAAAGATTTTGAGGCATAAGCTCGGAAACAAGTTTCTAAGAGCACGATGTGCATCAAAATCAAATTATGATGCTACCGGCTCCAGAGTCAGGGTTTGCATCTTGAAACCTTGTTGTTCCTCGAAACACTAATTTTGATGCTCCAAAATTGGGGCTTTTGAGGCACAAGCTTCGAAATGAGGTTCTAAGAGCATGATATAAACCAAAATCAGATTTCGACACTCTTGACTCTAGAATTGGGACTTGCATCTCGAAACCTTGTTGTCCCTCCAAACATTAATTTTGATGGGCCAAAACTGAGTCTTTCAAGGCACAAGCTTTGAAATGAAGGTCTAAGAGCATGATGTACATCAAAATTGTGTTTTGAGGTTACCGACTCTGGAATTGAGACTTGTGTGTTGAAACATTGTTTTGCCTCCAAACACTAATTTTTATGCTCCAAAAAGGAGGCTTTTGAGGCATAACCTTTGAAATGAGGTTCTAAGAACACCATGTTTGTCAAAATCGTATTTTGATGCTATCAGCTTGAGCATCGGGACTTGTGTCTTGAAACCTTTTTGTGCCTTTAAACATTGATTTTGATGTTTTGAAACTGGAGCTTTCAAGCCACATGCTCCGAAATAAGATTTTAAGAGCACGATGTGCATCAAAATCACGTTTTGACACTACAGGCTCTCAAATGTTAACTCTACAGGCTCCAGAATTTGGACTTGCATCTTCAAACCTTTTTGTGCCTCCAAACATCGATTTTGATGCTCCAAAACTAAGGTTTTTGAGGCACAATTTCTATAACAGGGTTCTAAGAGCACAATGTGAAAGAAAATTGAATTTTTATGGTACTGGCTCTAGAATCGGGGCCTACATCTTGAAACCTTGTTGTGCCTCAAAACTCTGATTTTGATGCTCCAAAATCAGGGCTTTTGAGGCTTAAGCTTCGAAATGAGGTTCTAAGAGTATGATGTGCGCCAAAATCAAATTTTGATGTTATTGACTCTAGAATCGCGACTTGCATCTTGAAACCTTGTTGTGCCTCCAAACATTGATTTTGATGCTCCAAAACTGGGTATTTTGAGGCACGAGCCCTGAAATGAGCTTCTAAGAGAATGATGTCCGTGAAAATGTAATTTTGATGCTATAGGCTCCGAAATAGGGACTGGCATCTTGAAACCTTGTTGTGCCTCAAAACATTGATTTTGATGTTCCAAAATCAGGGCTTTCAAGGCACAATCTCCGAAACGAGGTTCTAAGAGCACGATGTACATCAAAAATGTGTTTTGACACTACCGACTCTGGAATTGGGACTTGTGTCTTGAAACCTTGTTGTGTCTCCAAAAACTAATTTTTATGCTCCAAAAATGAGGCTTTTGAGGCACAACCTCCCAAATGAGGTTCTAAGAACACCATGTTTCTCAAAATTGTGTTTTGACACAATTAGCTTGAGAATCGAGACTTGTCTCTTGAGACCTTGTTGTGCCTTTAAAGAATGATTTTGATGTTTTGAAATTGTAGCTTTCGAACCACACGCTTTGAAACGAGGTTCTAAGAGAACGATGTGCATCAAAATCATGTTTTGACACTACAGGCTCTGGAATAGGGACTTGCATCTTGAAATCTTGTTGTGCCTCCAAACAATGATTTTGAAACTTTGTTGTTCTTCCAAACATCGATTTTGATGCTCCAAAACTTGGGCTTTTGAGGCATAGTTTCTAAAACAGGGTTCAAAGAGCACAATATGCATCAAAATTGAATTTTGATGCTACTGGCTCTAGAATTGGGGCTCGCATCTTGAAACCTTGTTTTGCCTCAAAACACTGATTTTGATGCTCCAAAACCAGGGCTTTTGAGGCACAAGCTTCGAAATGAGGTTCTAAGAGGACGATGTGCACCAAAATCAGATTTTGATGCTATTCACTCTAGAATCGGGGCTTGCATCTTCAAACCTTGTTGTCCCTCCAACCGTTGATTTTGATTCTCCAAAACTGGGTCTTTCAAGGCACAAGCTCCGAAATGAGCTTCTAAATGAATGATGTGCATCAAAATGGAATTTTGACGCTACAGGCTCCGGAATAGGGATTTGCTTCTTGAAACCTTTTTATGCCTCAAAACATTGATTTTGATGTTCCAAAATCAGGGGTTTCGAGGCACAAACTCCAAAATGAGGTTCTAAGACAAAGATGTACATCAAAATTGTGTTTTGACACTACCAACTCTGGAATTGGGTGTTGTGTCTTGAAAGATTGTTGTGCATCCAAACACTAATTTTTATGTTCCAAAAATGAGGCTTTTGAGGCACAACCTCCGAAATGAAGTTCTAAGAACACCATGTTTGTCAAAATCATGTTTTGAGGCTATCAGCTTGAGAATCGGGACTTGTGTTTTGAAACCTTGTTGTGCCTTTAAACATTGATTTTGATGTTTCGAAACTAGAGCTTTTGAGCCACATGCTCCAAAACGATTCTAAGAGCGCGATGTGCATCAAAATCACAATTTGACACTATAGGCTCCAGAATAGGGAAATGCATCTTGAACGCTTGTTGTGCCTCCAAACACCAATTTTAATGCTTCGACACTGAAGATTTTGAGGCATAAGCTCCAAAACAAGGTTCTAGGAGTATGATGTCCGTCAAAATCAAATTTTGATGCTACCAGGTCCAGAATTAGGTCTTGCATCTTGAAACCTTGTTGTGCCTCCAAACTTTGATTTTGATGCTCCAAAACTGGGGCTTTTGAGGCACAATTTCTAAAACATTGTTCTAAGAGCACAATGTGCATCAAAATTGAATTCTGATGCTACTTGCTCTAGAATCAGGGCTTGCATCTTGAAACCTTGTTGTGCCTGAAAACACTGGTTTTGATGCTCTGAAAATGCGAGGCACAAGCTTCAAAATGAGCTTCTAAGAGCACGATGTGCGCCAAAATCAAATTTTGATGCTAGTGGCACTAGAATCGAGGCTTGCATCTTGAAACCTTGTTGTGCCTCCAAACTTTGATTTTGATGCTCCAAAACTGGGTCTTTCGAGGCACAAGCTTCGAAATGAACTTCTAAGAGATTGATGTGCGTCAAAATGGAATGTTGACGCCACAGGCTCCGGAATAGGGACTTGCTTCTTAAAACTTTTTTGTGCCTCAACACATTGATTTTGATGTTCCAAAATCAGGGCTTTCAAGGCACGACCTTCGGAATGAGGTTCTAAGAGCACGATGTACATAAAATTTTTGTTTTGACGCTACTGACTCTAGAATTGGGACTTGTGTCTAGAAACCTTGTTGTGCCTCCAAACACTAATTTTTATTCTCTAAAACAGGGTTCGAAGAGCACAATGTGCACTAGAATTGAATTTTTATACTATTGGCTCTAGAATCGGGGCTTGCATCTCGAAACATTGTTGTGTCTCAAAACACTCATTTTGATTTTTCGAAGCTGGGGCTTTCAAGGCACAAGGATCGAAATGAGGTTCTAAGAGCATGATGTGTGCCAAAATCAGATTTTGACGCTATTGACTCTAGACTCAAGACTTGCATCTTGAAACCTTATTGTGCCTCAAAACACTCATTTTGATGCTCTGAAACTAGGGCTTTCGAGGCACAAGCTCTGAAATGAGGTTCTAAGAGCACGATGTACATCAAAATTGCGTTTTGACGCCACCGACTCTGGAATTGGGACTTGTGTATTGAAACGTTGTTGTGCCTCCAAACAGTAACTTTTATGCTAAAAAAATGAGGCATTTCAGGCACAACCTCCGAAATGACGTTCAAAGAACACCATGTTTGTAAAAATCGTGTTTTTATGCTATCAGCTTGAGAATCGAGACCTGTGTCTTGAAACCTTGTTGTGCCTTTAAATATTGCTTTTGATGTTTGGAAATTGGAGCTTTCAAGCCACATGCTCCGCAACGGGGTTCTAAGAGCACGATATGCATCAAAATCATGTTTTGACACAACAAGCTCCAGAATAGGGACTTGCATCTTGAAAGCTTGTTGTGCCTCCAAACACCAATTTTGATGATCTGAAACTGAAGATTTTGAGGCATAAGCTCCAAAACAAGGTTCTAAGAGCACGATGTGCATCATAATCAAATTCTGATGCTACCGGCTCTAGAATCAGGACTTGCATCTTGAAACCTTGTTGTGCCTCCCAACATCAATTTTGATGCTCCAAAACTAGGGCTTTAGTGTCACATGCTCCGAAACGAGATTCTAAGTGCATGATGTGCATCAAAATCACGTTTTGATGCACAATGTGCTCTTAGAACCCTGTTTTAGAAATTGTGCCTCAAAAGCCCCAGTTTTGGAGCATCAAAATCGATGTTTGGAGGCACAACAAGGTTTGAAGATGCAAGTCCTCATTCTGGAGCCAGTAGAGTCAAAATTTAATTTTGACGCACATCATGCTCTTAGAACCTTTTTTTGGAGCTTATGCCTCATAATCTTTAGTTTTGAAGCATCAAAATTGGTGTTTGGAGGCACAACAAGCTTTCAAGACGCAAGTCCCTATTCCGGAGCCTGTAGTGTCAAAACATGATTTTGATGCACATCGTGCTCTTAGAACCTCGTTTTGGAGCGTGTGGCTCCAAAGCTCCAGTTCCTAAACATCAAAAGCTATGTTTAAAGGCACAACAAGGTTTCAAAACATGAGTTCCGGTTCTCAAGCTAGTAGCATCAAAACACGATTTTCACAAACATGGTGTTCTTAGAACTTCATTTCGGAGGTTGTGCCTCTAAAGGCGCATTTTTGGAGAATAAAAATTAGTGTTTCGAGGCACAATAAGGTTTCAAGACACAAGTCCCAATTCCATAGTCGGTAGTGTCAAAACGCAATTTGGATGTACATCGTGTTCTTAGAACCTCATTTCGGAGCTTGTGCCCTAAAATCCCTGGTTTTGGAACATCAAAATCAATGTTTTGAGGCACAACAAGGTTTCAAGAAGCAAGTCCATATTCCAGAGCCTGTAGCGTCAAAATTTCATTTTGACACACATCATTCTCTTAGAAGCTAATTTTGGAGCTTGTGCCTCAAAAGCCTAAGTTTTGGAGCATCAAAATCAATGTTTGGAGGCACAAGAAGGTTTCAAGATGCAAATCCCGATTCTAGAGTCAATAGTGTCAAAATCTGATTTAGGCGAACATCGTGGTCTTAGAACCTCATTTCAAAGCTTGTGCCTCAAAAGCCCCAATTTCGGAGCATCAAAATCAGTGTTTTGAGGCACAACAAGGTTTCAAGTTGCAAGCCCCGATTCTAGAGCCGTTAGAGTCAAAATTTGACTTTGACGCACATCATGCTCTTAGAATCTTGTTTTGGAGCTTATGCGTCAAAATCTTTGGTTTCGAAGCATCAAAATTGGTGTCTCGACGCACAACAAGCTTTTAAGATGCAAGTCCCTATTCCGCAGCCTGTAGTGTCAAAACATGATTTTGATGCGCATGGTGCTCTTAGAATCTTGTTCGGAGCGTGTGGCTCGAAAGCTCTAGTTTCCAAACATCAAAAGCCATGTTTAAAGGCACAACAAGGTTTCAAGACACGAGTCCCAATTCTCAAGCTGATAGCGTCAAAACAAAATTTTCACAAACATCGTGTTCTTAGAACTTCGTTTCGGAGGTTGTGCTTCAAAAGGCACATTTTTGGACCATAAAAATTAGTGCTTGTGCCTCGAAACCCCTAATTTTTGAGCATCAAAATCAGTGTTTTGAGGTACAACAAGGTTTCAAGATGCAAACCCCGATTCTAGAGCCTGCAGCATCAAAATAATATTTTGATGCACATTGTTCTCTTAGAACCCTGTTTTAGAAATTGTGCCTCAACAGCCCTAGTTTTGGAGCATCAAAATCGATGTTTGGAGGAAAAACAAGGTTTCAAGTTGCAAGTCCTGATTCTGGAGGCAATTGCGTCAAAGTTTGATTTTGACGCACATTGTGCTCTTAGAACCTTATTTTGGAGCTTATGCCTCAAAATCTTCAGTTTCAAAGCATCAAAATTGGTGTTTGGAGGCACAACAAGCTTTCAAGATGCAAGTCCCTATTCCGCAGCCTGTAGTGTCAAAACATGATTTTGATGCACATGGTGCTCTTAAAACCTCGTTTCGGAGCGTGTGGCTCGAAAGCTCTAGTTTCCAAACATCAAAAGCCATGTTTAAAGGCACAACAAGGTTTCAAGACACGAGTCCCAATTCTCAAGCTGATAGCGTCAAAACAAAATTTTCACAAACATCGTGTTCTTAGAACTTCGTTTCGGAGGTTGTGCTTCAAAAAGCACATTTTTGGACCATAAAAATTAGTGCTTGTGCCTCGAAACCCCTAATTTTTGAGCATCAAAATCAGTGTTTTGAGGTACAACAAGGTTTCAAGATGCAAACCCCAATTCTAGAGCCTGCAGCATCAAAATAATATTTTGATGCACATTGTTCTCTTAGAACGCTGTTTTAGAAATTGTGCCTCAACAGCCCTAGTTTTGGAGCATCAAAATCGATGTTTGGAGGAAAAACAAGGTTTCAAGTTGCAAGTCCCGATTCTGGAGGCAATTGCGTCAAAGTTTGATTTTGATGCACATTGTGCTCTTAGAACCTTGTTTTGGAGCTTATGCCTCAAAATCTTCAGTTTCAAAGCATCAAAATTGGTGTTTGGAGGCACAACAAGCTTTCAAGATGCAAGTCCCTATTCTGGAGCCTGTAGTGTCAAAACATGATTTTGATGCACATCGTGCTCTTAGAACCTCATTTCAGAGCATGTGGCCCGAAAGCTCCAGTTTCAAAACATCAAAATCAATGTTTAAAGGCACAACAAGGTTTCAAGATACAAGTCCCGATTCCAGAGTCGGTAGCGTCAAAATGCAATTTTGATGTACATCATGCTTTTAGAACCTCATTACGGAGCTTGTTCCTTGAAAGCCCTAATTTTCGAACATCAAAAGCAATGTTTTGAGGCACAACAAGGTTTCAAGAAGCATGTCACTATTCGGGAGCCTGTAGCGTCAAAATTCCATTTTCACGCACATCATTCTCTTAGAAGTTCATTTCGGAGCTTGTGTCTTGAAAGACCCAGTTTTTGAACATCAAAATCAATGTTTGGAGGCACAATAACGTTTCAAGATGCAAGTCCCTATTCTACAATAAATACTATCAAAATATGATTTTGGCACACATCGTGCTCTTAGTACCTTGTTTTGGAGCTTATGCCTCAAAATCTTGTGTTTCAAAGCATCAAAATTGGTGTTAGGAGGCACACCAAGCTTTCAAGACACAAGTCCCTATTCCGGAGCCTGTAGTGTCAAAACGTGATTTTGATGCTCATCGTGCTCTTAGAACCTCGTTTCAGAGCGTGTGGCTCGAAAGCTCCAGTTTCCAAACATCAAAATCAATGTTTAAAGGCATAACAAGGTTTCAAGACACAAGTCCCTATTCTCAAGCTGATAGCATCAAAACACAATTTTGACAAACATGGTGTTCTTAGAACCTCATTCCGGACGTTGTGCCTTAAAAGCCTTATTTCTTGAGCATAAAAATTAGTGTTTGGAGGCAAAACAAGGTTTCAAGACACAAGTCCCAATTCCAGAATCGATAGCATCAAAACATAATTTTGATGTACATCATGCTCTTCGAACCTCATTTCAAAGCTTGTGCCTTGAAAGCCCTGATTTTGGAACATCAGAATCAATGTTTTGAGGCACAACAAGGTTTCAAGAAGCAAGTCCCTATTCGAGAGCCTGTAGCATCTAAATTCCATTTTGATGCACATCATTTTGGAACTTGTGCCTCAAAAGACCCAATTTTGGAGCATCAAAATCAATGTTTGGAGGCACAACAAGGTTTCAGGATGCAAGTTCTGATTCTGGAGCAGGTAGCGTTAAAATTTGATTTTGACGCACATCGTGCTCTTAGAACCTTGTTTTGGAGCTTATGCCTCAAAATCTTTACTTTCTAAGCATCAAAATTGGTGTTTGGAGGCACAACAAGCTTTCAAGATGCAAGTCCCTATTTCAGAGCCTGTAGTATCAAAACATTATTTTGATTCACATCATGCTCTTTGAACCTCATTTCAGAGCACATGTCTCGAAAGCTCAAGTTTCAAAACATCAAAATCAATGTTTAAAGGCACAACAAGGTTTCAAGACACAAGTTTGGATTCTCAAGCTGATAGCGTCAAAACAAGATTTTGACAAATATGGTGTTCTTAGAACCTCATTAGGGAGGTCGTGCCTCAAAAGCCTCGCTTTTGGAGCATAAAAATTAGTGTTTGGAGGGCAAAAAGGTTGCAAGACACAAGTCCCAATTCCAGACTCGGTAGCGTCAAAACCCAATTTTGATGTACATCGTGCTCTTAGAACCTCATTTCGGAGCTTGTGCCTTGAAAGCCCTGATTTGGGAACATCAAAATCAATTTTTTGAGGCACAACAAGGTTTCAAGAAGCAAGTCCGTATTCCGGAGCCTGTAGCATCAAAATTCCATTTTGATGCACATCATTCTCTTAGAAGCTCATTTTGGAGCTTGTGCTTCAAAAGACCCAGTTTTGGAGCATCAAAATCAATGTTTGGAGGCACAACAAGGTTTCAAGATGCAAGTCCTGATTCTAGAGTCAATAGCGTCAAAATCTGATTTTGGCAAACATCGTGCTCGTAGAACTTCATTTCAAAGCTTATGCCTCAAAAGCCCCAATTTCAGAGCATCAAAATCAGTGTTTTGAGGCACAACAAGGTTTCAAGATGCAAGCCCCGATTCTGGAGCCAGTAGAGTCAAAATTTGATTTTGATGCACATATGCTCTTAGAACCTTGTTTTGGAGCTTATGCCTCAAAATCTTTGGTTTCGAAGCATCAAAATTGGTGTCTCGAGGCACAACAAGCTTTCAAGACGCAAGCCCCTATTCTGCAGCCTGTAGTGTCAAAACATGATTTTGATGCACATCGTGCTCATAGAACCTTGTTTCAAAGAGTGTGGCTCGAAAGCTCCAGTTTCCAAACATAAAAAACTATGTTTAAAGGCACAACAAGGTTTCAAGACACTAGTCCCGATTCTCAAACTGATAGCATCAAAACACGATTTTCACAAACATGGTGTTCTTAGAACTTTGTTTTGAAGAATGTGCCTGAAAAGGCACATTTTTGGAGCATAAAAGTTAGTGCTTGTGCCTCGAAAGCCTCAATTCGGACCATCAAAATCAGTGTTTTGAGGCATAACAAGGTTTCAAGATGCAAGCCCCAATTCTAGAGCGAGTAGCATCAAAATTCAATTTTGAAGCACATTGTTATCTTAGAACCCGATTTTAGAAATTTTGCCTCAACAGCCCCAGTTTTGGAGCATAAAAATCGATGTTTGGAGGAAAAAGAAGGTTTCAATTTGCAAGTCCTTATTTTGGAGGCGGTTGTGTCAAAATTTTATTTTCATGCACATTTTTCTCTTAGAAACTTGTTTTGGAGCTTATGCCTCAAAATCTTCAGTTTCAAAGCATCAAGATTTTGTGTTTGGAGGCACAACAAGCTTTCAAGATGCAAGTCTCTATTCTGAGCACATCGTGCTCCTAGAACCTCGTTTCAGAGCATGTGGCTCGAAAGCTCTAGTTTCAAAACATCAAAATCAATGTTTAAAGGCACAACAAGGTTTCAAAACACAAGTCCCGATTCTAGAGTCGGTAGCGTCAAAACGCAATTTTGATGTACATCGTGCTCTTAGAACCTCATTTCGGAGCTTGTGCCTTTAAAGCCCTGATTTTTGAACATCAAAAGTAATGTTTTGAGGCATAACAAAGTTTCAAGAACCATGTTTGGAGGCACATTAAGGTTTCAAGATGCAAGTCTCGATTCTACAGTCAATAGCATCAAAATATGATTCTGGCACACATCGTGCTCTTAGAACCTCATTTTGAAGCTTGAAACTCGAAGGCCCGAGTTTCAGAGGATCAAAATTAGTTTTTTGAGGCACAACAAGGTTTCAAGATGCAAGCCCTAATTTTGGAGATGGTTGCCTCAAAATTTAATTTTAACGCACATCGTGCTCTTAGAACCTTGTTTTGGAGCTTATGCCTCAAAATCTTCTGTTTCAAAGCATCAAAATTGGTGTTTGGAGGCACAACAAGCTTTCAAGACACAAATCCCTATTCCAAAGCCTGTAGTGTCAAAACATGATTTTGATGCACATCGTGCTCTTAGAACCTCGTTTCGGAGTGTGTGGGTTGAAAGCTCCAGTTTCAAAAAATCAAAATCAATGTTGAAAGGTACAACAAGGTTTCAAGACACAAATCCCTATTCTCAAGTTGATAGCGTCAAAATATGATTTTGACAAACATGGTGTTCTTATTTTTTGGAGCATAAAAATTAGTGTATGGAGGCACAACAAGGTTTCAAGACACAATTCCCAATTGCAGAGTCGATAGCATCAAAATGCAATTTTGATGTACATCGTGCTCTTAGAACCTCATTTTGGAACTTGTGCCTTGAAAGCCCTGATTTTTTTTACGAATTTCTCAAAATTCATGCCAAAAAAAGGCAAAACCAAAGAAAAAATTTCAGAACCCAAATTTGTCAAAATTTGACAAATTTTATAGGGAAATAGGGGTTTTGGGGCATTCTGACCTCAATGGTGAGGTCTATTGGAGCCCAAAATTATCAAAAACAAAATAGCTACTCCAGATTATCATTCAGAGAGGGAATTAATTTATGAAAAAGTACAAAATAATCCTTATAAACCGATAATAGCAATCCTAAAGGTGTGCAACCCTAAAGAAACCCTAAAGGGATAATGTATATTTAATAATTAGAATAATTATTAAATACCTACAATATTTATTAAATGCCTAAGTTTAGCTTAAGCATAGACTTTAATAGACTAATAATTAAATAAATAATTATTAGCTAATACAAGATAACTCTAACACCCTCTCTTAAGATGAACTTAGGGAGTAGCTAAAAACTAAATGCATGAAGCAAAAAACGCAACTACATGATGAAGGCAAATTTGGGTCCCGACAATAAGGCCTGATGAGGTACCCAATCACAACCAACTCTCTATGAATCGGAGAAATAGAGAAAACCACGTGGGAAAAAAAAGCAAGAAGAAGACCACTAAAGCAGGAAATAGCTACAAACACTGTCGAAGAGTAACTGCTGATCTGAAGAAGCTCCACTGAAATAGAACATGACTAGGTAGAGAAGATTGTAATCTGCATGAGTGCCCTCAAATGACACTACTCGAATCAGATGGAAAACAAAGGCAAACAACTGAACTCAAAGATATAGATGGTATGAGAAACCAAAGCCTGAAGAGTTGATCAATCAAACCACTGAAGCATTAGAACCAACAGGACAAACCTCCCCATAATGCTGAAAAGGGAGACGGATGGGTACACTGAAAAAGATGACCAACAGGAACTACATGACGAAGAACTAGGAACATCAAAGGTGCAGAGAAAGTACATAGTGTCGTGGAAGGAACACTCACTTGACACACATCATGAGGCGAATGTCATGGAAGGAAAACTCACTGGAAAAAGGTAGATGGCAAACAAAAGGCAAGCATCAACCCCCTCATGGCACTTTATAAGTAGTGCATGTACATTAAGGTAGAAGATGTGCAAGATCCCAAGTAAACAATGCATGATGGCACTTTATCTCAATGCGTTTGCATAAATGAAATGCTACAATAATAAGAAGACTGGAAATAGAAAGAAAAATCAAAACCGAGACATCCTACTCAGAGAAGAGATCCCAGGACCTGAAACAACCAAGATATCCACCAGATTGCTGAAAAGCAAAAAAATGAATAGAAAGAAACCTCATATGGCTGGAAAGTACACAGGACAAGCTTTCCAACGATATAAATTTTTCAAAAAATAGAGTTCCGATGCTTATTTTATGGCTCCTCGAGTGCAAAAATGAACCTCTGGCTTGGACAGAAAAAAACACTATCAAAAAAGCAAAATCAAAAGTTCAAACCTCTAGATCTGGATAGAGCTCGGAAAGAGCTTTCCGATGATACAACCGTACGGATTTGTGCCTCGTAAAGCATGCAAATGAAAAAATCATGCCCCAGATGCACTTGTCGCTGAAATAGGTCGAATTATATATCAAAATGACTAGAAATGCCCTTCGAAAGCCAACCCTATTTTAGAAATTGTGCCTCAAAAGCCCCAAATTTGGAGCATCAAAATTGATGTTTGGAGGCACAACAAGGTTTCAAGATGCAAATCCTGATTTCAAGAGCTGGTAGCATCAAAATTTGATTTTCATGGACATCATGCTCCTAGAACCTTGTTTTGAAGCTTATGCCTCAAAATCTTCGGTTTCGAAGCATCAAAATTGGTGTTTGGAGGCACAACAAGCTTTCAAGATGCAAGTCCCTATTCCGGAGCCTGTACTGTCAAAACATGATTTTGATGCACATCGTGCTCTTAGAACCTCATTTCGGAGCATGTGGCTTGAAAGCTCGAGTTTCAAAACATCAAAATCAATGTTCAAAGGCACAACAAGGTTTGAAGACACAGTCCCGATTCTCAAGCTGAAAATGTCAAAACATAATTTTGACAAAAATGGTGTTCTTACAACCTCATTTCGAAGGTTTTTCCTTAAAAGCCTCGTTTTTGGAGCATAAAAATTAGTGTTTGGAGGAACAACAAGGTTTAAAGACACAAGTCCGAATTCCAAAGTCGGTAGCGTCAAAACACAATTTTGATGTACATCATGCTCTTCGAACCTCATTTCGAATCTTGTGCCTAGAAAGCCTTGATTTTGGAACATCGAAATCAATGTTTTGAGGCACAACAAGGTTTCAAGAAGCAAGTCGATATTCGAGAGCCTGTCAAAATTCCATTTTGACGCACATCATTCTCTTAGAAGCTCATTTTGGAGCTTGTGCCTCGAAAGCCCCAGTTCTGGAGCATGAAAATTGATGTTTGGAGGCACAACAAGGTTTCAAGATGCAAGTCCTGATTTCTAGAGCCAATAGCGTCAAAATTTGATTTTCACGGACATCGTGCTTCTAGAACCTTGTTTTGGAGCTTATGCCTCAAAATCTTTGGTTTCAAAGCATTAAAATTGGTGTTTGGAGGCACAACAAGCTTTCAAGATGCAAGTCCCTATTCCGGAGCCTGTAGTGTCAAAACATGATTTTGATGCACATCATGCTTTTACAACCTCGTTTCAGAACGTGCGGCTTGAAAGCTCTTGTTTCGAGACATCAAAATCAATGTTCAAAGGCACAACAAGGTTTGAAGACACAACTCCCGATTCTCAAGCTGAAAGCGTCAAAACATGATTTTGACAAACATGGTGTTCTTACAACCTCATTTTGGAGGTTTTGCCTTCAGAGCCTCGTTTTTGGAGCATAAAAATTAGTGTTTTGAGGCACAACAAGGTTTCAAGACACAAGTCCCTATTCCAGAGCTGGTAGCGTCAAAATGCAATTTTGATGTACATCGTGCTCTTATAACCTCGTTTCGGAGCTTGTGCCTTGAAAAGCCTAATTTTGGAACATAAAAATTAACATTTTGAGGCACAACAATGTTTCAAGAATCAAGTCCCTATTCCGGAGCCTGTAGCATCAAAATTCTATATTGACGCACATGTTTTTCTTAGAAGCTTATCTCGGAGCTTGTGCCTCTAAAGACCCAGTTTTGGAGCATCAAAATCAATGTTTGGAAGCACAACAAGGTTTCAAGATGCAAGTCCCGATTCTAGAGCCACTAGCATCAAAATTCAATTTTGATGCACATTGTGCTCTTAGAACCTTGTTTTAGAAATTGTGCCTCAAAAGCCCCAGTTTTGGAGCATCAAAATAGATGTTTGGAGGCACAACAAGGTTTCAAGATGCAAGTCCGGATTCTCAAGATGATTGGGTCAAAACATGATTTTGACAAACATGGTGTTCTTAGAACTTCATTTCGGAGGTTGTGCCTCAAAAGCCTTGTTTTTTGAGCATTAAAATTAGTGTTTAGAGGCACAACAAGGTATCAGGACACAAGTCCCAATTCTAGAGTCGGTAGCATCAAAACACAATTTTGATGTACATCATACTCTTAGAACCTCGTTTCAGAGCTTGTGCCTTGAAAGCCCTGATTTTGGAACATCAAAATCAATGTTTTGAGGCACAACAAGGTTTCAAGAATCAAGTCCCTATTTCGGAGCCTATAGCGTCAAAATTCCATTTTGACACACAGCATTCTCTTACAAGATCATTTCAGAGCTTGTGTCACAAAAGACCCAGTTTTGGAGCATCAAAATCAATGTTTGGAGGCACAACAAGGTTTCCAGATGCAACTCCTGATTCTAGAGTCAATAGCGTCAAAATCTAATTTTGGTGTAGATCATGCTTTTAGAACTCATTTCAAAGCTTGTACCTCGAAAGCCCTAGTTTTGGAGCTTCAAAATCAATGTTTTGAGGCACAACAAGATTTCAAGATGCAAGCCCCGATTCTAGAGCCAGTAGCATCAAAATTCAATTTTGATGCATATTGTGCACTTCCCTATTTTAGAAATTGTGCCTCAAAAGCCCTAGTTTTGGAGCATCAAAATCGATGTTTGGAGGCAAAACAACGTTTCAAGATGCAAGTCTTGATTCTTAAGCCGGTAGATTCAATATTTGATTTTGATGCACATTGTACTCTTAGAACCTCATTTTAGAGCTTATGCCTCAAAATCTTTGGTTTCGAAGCATCGAAATTTGTGTTTGGAGGCACAACAAGCTTTCAAGATGCAAGTCCCTATTCCGGAGCCTCTAATGTCAAAACATGATTTTCATACACATCGTGCTCTTAGAACCCCATTTTGGAGCGTTTGGCTCAAAAGCTCCAGTTTCAAAACATCAAAATCAATGTTTAAAGGCACAACAAGGATTCAAGACACAAGTCCCTATTCTCAAGCTGATAGCATCAAAACATGATTTTGACAAACATGGTGTTCTTAGAACCTCATATCCAAGGTTGTGCCTTAAAAGCCTCATTTTTGAAGCAAAAAAATTAGTGTTTGGAGGCACAAAAATGTTTCAAGACACAAGTCCCAATTCCAGAGTCGATAGCGTCAAAACACAATTTTGATGTACATCATGCTCTAAGAACCTCATTTCGAAGCTTGCGCCTTGAAAGCCCTGATTTTGGAACATCAAAATCAAAGTTTTGAGGCACAACAAGGTTTCAAGAAGCAAGTCCCTATTTGAAAGCTTGTAGTGTCAAAATTCCATTTTGACGCACATCATTCTCTTAGAAGCTCATTTCAGAGCTTGTGCCTCGAAAGACTCGGTTTTGGAGCATCAAAATCAATGTTTGGAGACACAAAAATGTTTCAAGTTGCAAGTCCTGATTCTAGAGTCAATAGCATCAAAATCTAATTTTGGCACAAATCAGTGTTTTGAGACACAACAAGGTTTCAAGATGCAAGCCCCGATTCGAGAGCCAGTAGCATCAAAATTCAATTTTGATGGACATTGTGCTCTTAGAACCCTGTTTTGGAAATTGTACCTCAAAAGTCCCAGTTTTGGAGCATCAAAATCGATGTTTGGAGGCACAACAAGGTTTCAAGACGCAAGTCCCTATTCCGGAGCCTCTAGTGTCAAAATGTGATTTTAATGCACATTGTGCTCTTAGAACCTCGTTTCAGAGCGTGTGCCTCGAAAGCTCTAGTTTTGAAAAATCAAAATAAATGTTTAAAGGCACAACAAGGTTTCAAGACAAGTCCCGATTCTCAAGCTGATCGCATCAAAACGTGATTTTGACAAACATGGTGTTCTTAGAACCTCATTTCAGAGGTTGTTAGTTAAAAGCCTCATTTTTTGAGCATAAAAATTAGTGTTTGGAGGCACAACAAGGTTTCAAGACACATGTCCCAATTTCAGAGTTGGTAGCATCAAAATGCAATTTTGATATACATCATGCTCCTAGAATCTCATTTCAGAGCTTGTGCCTTGAAAGCCCTGATTTTCGAACATCAAAATCAATGTTTTGAGGCACAACAAGGTTTCAAGAAGTAAGTCCCTATTCCAGAGCCTGTAGCATCACAATTCTATTTTCACGCACATCATTCTCTTAGAAGCTCATTACAGAGCTTGTGCCTCGAAAGACCCAGTTTTGGAGCATCAAAATCAATGTTTGGAGGCACAAGGTTTCACGATTCTAGAGTCTATATAGCATCAAAATCTGATTTTGGGGCACATCGTGCTCTTAGAACCTCATTTCGAAGCTTGTGCTTCAAAAGCGTTTGTTTCGGAGCATCAAAATCAGTGTTTTGAGGCACATCAAGGTTTCAAGATGCAAGCCCCGATTCTAGAGCCAGTAGCGTTAAAATTTAATTTTGATGCACATTCTACTCTTAGAACCCTGTTTTAGAAATTGTGCCTCAAAAGCCCCAATTTTGGAGCATCAAAATAAATGTTTGGAGGCACAACAAGGTTTCAAGATGCAAGTCCTGATTCTAGAGCCGGTAGAGTCAAACTTTGATTTTGACGCACATCATGCTCTTAGAACCTTGTTTTGGAGCTTATGCCTCAAAATCTTCAGTTTCTAAGCATCAAAATTGGTGTTTGGAGGCACAACAAGATTTCAAGATGCAAGTCCTATTTCGGAGCGCGTGGCTGGAAAGCTCTAGTTTCAAAACATTAAAATCAATGTTTAAAGGCACAACAAGGTTTTAAGACACAAGTCGGGATTCTCAAGCTGATAGCGTCAAAACACAATTTTGACAAACATGGTGTTCTTAGAACCTCATTTTGGAGGTTGTGTCTCAAAAGCCTCATTTTTGGAGCATAAAAATTAGTGTTTGGAGGCACAACAAGGTTTAAAAAGACATGTCCCAATTCTAGAGTCGATAGCGTCAAAATACAATTTTGAAACACATCGTGCTCTTAGAACCTCATTTTGGAGCTTGTGCCTTGAAAGCCCTGATTTGGGAACATCAAAATCAATGTTTTCAGGCACAACAAGGTTTCAAGAAGCAAATCCATATTCTAGAGCCTATAGCGTCAAAATTTCATTTTGACGCACATCATTCTCTTAGAAGCTCATTTCAGGGCTTGTGCCTCGTAAGACCCAGTTTTGGAACATCAAAATAAATGTTTGGAGGCACAACATGGTTCCAAGATGCCTGTCCCGATTCTAGAGTGAATCACGTCAAAATATTATTTTGGCGCACATCGTGCTCTTAGAACCTCATTTCGAAGCTTGTGCCTCAAAAGCCTTGGTTTCAGAGCATCAAAATCAATGTTTTGAGGCACAACAAGGTTTCGAGGCACAATAAGCTTTGAAGATGCAAGTCCCTATCCCGGAGCCTATTGTATCAAATCATGATTTTGATGCACAATGTGCTCTTAGAACTTCATTTTGGAGCATGTCGCTCGAACGCTCCATTTTACGCTCCATTTTCAAAACACCAACATCAATGTTTAATGGCACAACAAGGTTTCAAGACACAATTCCTGATTCTTAAGCTAATAGCGTCAAAATAGGAATTTGACAAACATGGTGTTCTTAGAACCTCATTTCAGAGGTTGTTCCTCAAAAGCCTCATTTTTGGAGTATAAAAATTAGTGTTTGGAGGCACAACAAGGTTTGTAGACACAAGTCCCAATTTCAGAATCGGTAGTGTCAAAACAAAATTTTGATGTACATCGTGCTCTTAGAACCTCATTTCAGAGCGTGTGCCTTGAAAGCCCTGATTTTGGAACATCAAAATCAATGTTTTAAGGCACAACAAGGTTTGAAGAAGCAAGTCCCTATTCCAAGGCCAAAATAAGATTTTAAGAGCACGATGTGCATCAAAATCAAATTTTAACGCTACCGGCTCCAGAATTAGGACTTGCATCTTGAAACCTTGTTGTGTGGAAAATATCGATTTTGATGCTCCAAATATGGGGCTTTTGAGGCACAATTTCTAAAATAGGGTTTTAAGAGCATCAAAATTGAATTTTCATGGTACTCGCTCTATAATCGGGGTTTGCATCTTGAAACCTTGTTGTGCCTTAAAACACTAATTTTGATGCTCCAAAATCAAGGCTTTCGAGGCACAAGCTTTGAAATGAGGTTCTAAGAGCACGATGTGCGCCAAAATCAGATTTTGACACTATTGACTCTCGAATCAGGATTTGCATCTTGAAAACCTGTTGTGCCTACAAACATTGATTTTGATACTTCAAAACTGGGGCTTTCCAGGCGCAAGCTCCGGAATGAGCTTCTAAGAGAATGATGTGCGTCAAAATGGAATTGTGACACTACAGGCTTCGAAATAGGGACTTACTTCTTGAAACCTTGTTGTGCATCAAAACGTTGATTTTGATGTTTCAAAATCAGGACTTTCAAGGCACAAGCTCCAAAATGAGGTTCTAAGAGCATGATGTACATCAAAATTGTGTTTTGACGCTACTGACTCTGGAATTGGGACTTGTGTCTTGAAACCTTGTTGAGACTCCAAACACTAATTTTTGTGCTCCAAAAACGAGGCTTTTAAGGCACAACCTCCGAAATGAGGTTCTAAGAACACCATGTGTAGACACTTAAAAAGATTTATTTTAATTATTTTTAATTCCTCACATAATTAATTAATTAATTATGTTAATTAAAATTATTCTCAATATTAATTAAATATAATTAATATTGTCACTATAGCATATGATTTATTTAATAAATCAATCCCTTTCTTTATTCTTCTAAAAAAATCAAATCCTCACAAATCTTCCTCTTAGCTAATTAATTTCAATTAATTAGTTAACCTACATGATTCCTACAAATCATCTTCTTAATTCATCATTAACCTAAAAAATTCTTCTAGAAACTCCCTAAACTCACTTAACATTATTCTTCTAATTTTTTATTCCCTCCACTCATTCTCTCTTCTACTCAAATTCTCCTACAAATATAAATCCCACCTAGCATTTCCTCTAATCCCCCTCCTAATGAGTCGTTAATGGCTAATCATCATGATTAGCCACAAAGTCAACTCTTTGTCCTTTCATCCAGCCACTAGCTTTAAATGCTCTTTTTCTAGATGAATATAAGATTTTCAAAATCTCACATTCCTCTAGGCATTTTCCTCTCCCAAGGAATTTTTAATTCCTTTTTATTCTTCTAATCCCCATAATATCCATTTTTGGGGAATTTTTAATTCCTCCAATGCATCTTGTAGAGTGTGGAGATACGAAATGCCTTTAGGGCATATTTCTTGGTCTCCACACCCGCTCTTGGAGCTTGTGTGAGCTCACAAGTAAATCATAGCCCTTCATCTCGAATTCATCCTATCCATTCATTTTCCTCTCCTCTTCCTATAAAATAGGGTTCCATCCCTTCATTCAAAACATCTTGAAATCCAGTAAGCTTATGCTGCCCTTTTGAGCCCAGGAAACCATCTTGGCAACTCGATCATCTCATAATTATCATTCATCCTTATCATTTGTGCACAATATTGGAGAGCCATCCACATCCAGCAATCAAAGGAGCACATCAAATGGAGCATTATCAAGGGGTGCCTTAACTTCATCAAGCTCAATCCGAAGGAGAAGGTAAAATAGCAAGGTGAAATGGTCTTTTTATGATATTTTAGCATTCTGCATGTTTATTTCGTTATGTTTTGATCAGTTTACCTTTCAAATCTATTTTTGCCTCTTCACCATGTTTGTCAAAATCGTGTTTTGACGCTATCAGCTTGAGAATCGGGATATGTGTCTTGAAATCTAGTTGTGCCTTTAAACATTGATTTTGATGTTTCGAAACTAGAGTTTTTGAGCCACAAGCTCCAAAACAAGGTTCTAAGAGCACGATGTGCATCAAAATCATGTTTTGACACTACAAGCTCTGGAATAGGATCTTGAAACCATGTGCCTGCAAACATTGATTTTGATGCTCCAAAACCGAGTCTTTCGAGGCACAAGCTCCGAAATGAGCTTCTAAGAGAATAATGTGCGTGAAAATGGAATTGTGATGGTACAGGCTCCGGAATAGGGACTTACTTCTTGAAACCTTGTTGTGTCTCAAAACATTGATTTTGATGTTCGAAAATCAAGGCTTTCAAGGCACAAGCTCCAAAATGAGGTTCTAGGAGCACAATGTATATCAAAATTGCGTTTTGATGCTACCGACTCTGGAATTAGGACGTGTGTCTTGAAACCTTGTTGTGCCTCCAAAGACTAATTTTTATGCTCGAAAAACAAGGCTTTTAAGGGACAACCTCTGATATGAGGTTCTAAGAACACCATGTTTGTCAAAATCATGTTTTGACGCTATCAGCTTGAGAATCAGGACTTGTGTCTTGAAACTTTGTTGTGCCTTTAAACATTGATTTTGATGTTTCGAAACTGGAGCTTTCGAGCCACATGCTTTGAAATGACGATCTAAGAGCACGATGTGAATCAAAATCACATTTTGACACTACAGGCTTTGGAATAGGGACTTGCATCTTGAAAGCTTGTTGTGCCTCCAAAGACCAATTTTGATGCTTCGAAACTGAAGATATTGAGGCATAAGCTCCAAAACAAGGTTCTAGGAGCACAACCTTCGAAATGAGGTTCTAAGAACACCATGTTTTGTCAAAATTGTGCTTTGATGCTATCCTCTTGAGAATCGGGACTTGTGTCTTGAAACCTTGTTGCGCCTTTAAACATTGATTTTGATGTTTTGAAACTAGAGGTTTCAAGCCACATCCTCCAAAATGAGGTTCTAAGAGCACGATGTGCATCAAAATCACGTTTTGACACTACAGGCTCTGGAATAGTGACTTACATCTTGAAAGCTTGTTGTGCCCCCAAACACCAATTTTGATACTTCAAAACCAAAGATTTTGAGGCATAAGCTCCAAAACAAGGTTCTACTGGCTCTAGAATCAAGGTTCTAAGAGTACGATGTGTGTCAAAATCAAATTTTGATGCTACTGGCTCTAGAATCAGTACTTGCATCTTGAATCCTTGATGTGCATCGAAACATCGATTTTTATGCTCCAAATAAGAGGCTTTTAAGGCACAATTTCTAAAACAGGGTTCGAAGAGCACAATGTGCATCAAAAATGAATTTTGATGCTACTAGCTCTAGAATCGAGGCTTGCATCTTGAAACCTTGTTGTGTCTCAAAAAATTGATTTTGATGTTCCAAAATCAGAACTTTCAAGGCACAAGTTTCGAAATGAGGTTCTAAGAGCAAGATGTGCGCAAAAATCCAAAACTAGGTCTTTCGAGGTACAAGCTCCAAAATGAGCTTCTAAGAGAATGATGTGCATCAAAATTAAATTTTGGCGCTACAGGCTCCAGAATAGGGACTTGCTTCTTGAAACCTTGTTGTGCCTCAAAACATTGATTTTGATGTTCCAAAATCAGGGCTTTCAAGGCACAAGCTCCGAAATGAGTTTCTAAGAGCATGATGTATATCAAAATTTCGTTTTGACACTACCAACTCTGGAATTGGCACTTATGTCTTGAAACCTTGTTGTGCCTTCGAACACTAATTTTTATGCTCCAAAAATGAGGCTTTTCATGCACAACTTCTGAAATTAGGTTCTAAGAACACCATGTTTGTCAAAATTGTGTTTTGACGCTATCAGCTTGAGAATCGAGGCTTGGGTCTTGAAACCTCGTTGTGCCTCCAAACATTGATTTTGATGCTCCAAAATTGGGGCTTTCGAGGAACAATTTCTAAAATAGGGTTGTAAGAGAACAATGTGCACCAAAATTTAATTTTGATGCTACTGGCTCTAGAATCAGGGTTGGCATCCTGAAAACTTGTCGTGCCTCAAAACACTAATTTTGATGCTCCAAAACTGGGGCTTTTGAGGCACAAGCTTCAAAATGAGGTTCTAAGAGCACGATGTGTGCCAAAATCAAATTTTGATGCTATTGACTCTAGAATCGAGACTTGCATCTTCAAACCTTGTTGTACCTCCAAACATTGATTTTGATGCTCCAAAACTGGCTCTTTCGAGGCAAAAGCTTTGAAAATGAGCTTCTAAGAGAATGATGTGCGTCAAAATAGAATTTTGACGCTATAGGCTCTAGAATAGGGACTTGCTTCTTGAAACCTTGTTGTGCCTCAAAACTTTGATTTTGATGTTCCAAGGCTTTCAAGGCAAAAGCTGGGAAATGAGGTTCTAAGAGCACGATGCACATCAAAATTTCATTTTGATGCTACCGACTTTGGAATTGGGACTTGTTTATGGAAACCTTGTTGTGCCTCCAAACACTAATTTTTATGCACCAAAAATGAGGCTTTTGAAGCACAACCTCTGAAATGAGGTTCTTAAAACACCATGTTTGTCAAAATCGTGTTTTGATGCTATCAGCTTGAGAATTGGGACTTGTCTATTGAAAGCTTGTTTTGCTTTTAAACATTGATTTTGATATTTTGAAACTGGAGGTTTTGAGCCACACGCTCCGAAATGAGGTTCTAAGAGCACGATGTGCATCAAAATCAAGAGAATGATTTGCGTCAAAGTGAAATTTTGATGCTACAGGCTCCAGAATAGGGACTTGCTTCTTGAAACCTTGTTGTGCCTCAAAACATTGATTTTGATGTTGCAAAATCAGGGCTTTCAAGGCACAAGCTCCGAAATGAGGTTATAAGAGCATGATGTACATCAAAATTGCATTTGAAAGCTACCAACTCTGGAAATGGGACTTGTGTCTTGAAACCTTGTTGTGCCTCCAAACAACAATTTTGATGCTTCGAAACCGAAGATTTTGAGGCATAAGCTCCAAAAAGAAGGTTCTAACAGCATGATGTGCATCAAAATGTGCATCAAAATCATGTTTTGACACTACATGCTTCGGAATAGGGACTTGTGTCTTGAAACCTTGTTGTGCCTCCAAACACTATTTTTTATTCTCCAAAAATAAGGCTTTTGAGGCACAACCTCCGAAATGAGGTTCTAAGAACACCATGTTTGTCAAAATCATGTTTTGACACCATCAGCTTGAGAATCGGGACTTGTGTCTTGAAATATTTTTATGCCTTTAAACATTGATTTTGATGTTTCAAAATTGGAGCTTTCGAGCCACACGCTCTGAAACGAGTTTCTAAGAGCATGATGTGCGTCAAAATCAAATTTTAATGCTACCCACTCCAGAATCGGGACTTGCATCTTGAAACCTTGTTGTGCCTCCAAACATCGATTTTGATGCTCCAAAAATGGGGCTTTTCAGGCACAATTTCTAAAACAGGGTTCTAAGAATACAATGTGCATCATAATTGAAATTTGATGCTATTGGCTCTAGAATCAGGGCTTGCATCTTGAAACCTTGTTGTGCCTCATAGCACTGATTTTGATGCTCTGAAAACGTGAGGCAAGAGCATGATGTGCATCAAAATCACGTTTTGACACTACATGCTTCGGAATAGGGACTTGCGTCTTGAAAGCTTGTTGTGCCTCCAAACACCAATTTTCATGCTTCGAAACCGAAGATTTTGAGGCATAAGCTCCAAAAAGAAGGTTCTAAGAGCATGATGTGCATCAAAGTCAAATTTTAATGCTACCCACTCCAGAATCAGGACTTGCATCTTGAAACCTTGTTGTGCCTCCAAACATCGATTTTGATGCTCCAAAAATGGGGCTTTTCAAGCACAATTTCTAAAACAGGGTTCTAAGAATACAATGTGCATCATAATTGAAATTTGATGCTATTGGCTCTAGAATTGGGGCTTGCATCTTGAAACCTTGTTGTGCCTCATAGCACTGATTTTGATGCTCAGAAAACGTGAGGCACGAGCTTCAAAATGAGCTTCTAAGAGAACGATGTGCACCAAAATTATATTTTGACGCTATTGACTCTAGAATCTGGACTTGCAGCTTTAAACCTTGTTGTGCCTCCAAACATTGATTTTGATGCTCCAAAACTGGGTCTTTCGAGGCACAAGCTCCGAAATGAGCTTCTCAAAGAATGATGTGCATCAAAATGGAATTTCGACGCTATAGGCTCTCGAATAGGGACTTGCTTCTAGAAACCTTTTTGTGCCTCCAAACACTAATTTTTATGCTCCAAAAATGAGCCTTTTAAGGCACAACCTCCGAAGTGAGGTTCTAAGAACACCATGTTTGTCAAAATCATGTTTTGATGCTATCAGCTTGAGAATAGGGACTTGTGTCTTGAAACCTTGTTGTGAAATGAGGTTCTAAGAACACCATGTTTGTCAAAATCATGTTTTGATGCTATCAGCTTGAGAATAGGGACTTGTGTCTTGAAACCTTGTTGTGCCTTTAAACATTGATTTTTGTGTTTTAAAACTAGAGCTTTCGAGCGACACACTCTGAAATAAGGTTTTAAGAGCATGTGATACTATCGGCTCAAGAATCAAGACTTGCATCTTGAAACCTTGTTGTGCCTCCAAACATCGATTTTGATGCTCCAATACTGGGGCTTTTGAGGCACAATTTCTAAAACAGGGTTCTAAGAGCACGATGTGTATCAAAATTGAATTTTGATGCTACTGGCTCTAGAATCGGGGCTTGCATCTTGAAATCTTGTTGTTCCTCAAAACACTGATTTTGAAGCTCCGAAACTGGGGCTTCCGAGGCACAAGCTTCGAAATGAGGTTCTAAGAGCATGATGTGCACCAAAATTAGATTTTGATGCTATTGACTCTAGAATCGAGACTTGCATCTCGAAACCTTGTTGTGCCTCCAAACACTGATTTTGATGCTCCAAAACTAGGTCTTATGTGGCACAAGCTTTGAAATGAGCTTGTAAGAGAATGATGTGCGTCAAAATGGAATTTTGATACTACAGGCTCCAGAATAGGGACTTGCTTCTTGAAACCTTGTTATGCCTCAAAACATTGATTTTGATGTTCCAAAATCATGGCTTTCAAGGCACAAGCTTAGGTTCTAAGAGTACGATGTACATCAAAAATGCATTTTGATGCGACCGACTCTAGAATTGGCATTTGTGTCTTGAAACCTTGCTGTGCCTCTAAACACTAATTTTTATGCTCCAAAAAGGAAGCTTTTGAGGCATAACCTCCAAAATGAGGTCCTAAGAACACCATGTTTGTCAAAATCATGTTTTGACGCAATCAGCTTAACAATTCAGACTTGCATCTTGAAACCTTGTTGTGCCTCCAAACATCGATTTTGATTCTCCAAAACTGGGGCTTTTGAGGCACAATTTCCAAAACAGGGTTCTAAGAGCACAATGTGCATCAAAATTGAATTTTGATGCTAGTGGCTCTATAATCGGGGCTTTGCATCTTGAAACCTTTTTGTGTCTCAAAACACTGATTCTGATGCTCCAAAACTGGGGCTTTCGAGGCACAAGCTTTAAAATGAGGTTCTAAGAGCAAGATATTCACCAAAATGAGTTTCTGATGCTATTAACTCTAGAATCAGGATTTCCATCTTGAAACCTTGTTGTGCTTCCAACATTGATTTTGATGCTCCAAAACTGGGTCTTTCGAGGCACAAGCTTCGAGATGAGCTTCTAAGAAAAACATGTGCATCAAAATCGCTCCGGAATATGGACTTGATTCTTGAAACCTTGTTGTGCCTCGAAACGTTGATTTTGATGTTCCAAAATCAGGTCTTTCAAGGCACAAGCTCCGAAATGAGGTTCTAAGAGCACGATGTACATCAAAATTGCATTTTGACGCTACCGACTCTAGAATTGGGACTTGTGTCTTGAAACCTTGTTGTGCCTTCAAACACTAATTTTTAATCTCCAAAAATGAGGCGTTTGAGGCACAACCTCCGAAATGAGGTTATAAGAACACCAGGTTTGTCAAAATCGTGTTTTGATGCTATCAGCTGGAGAATCGGGACTTGTGTCTTGAAACCTTCTTGTACCATTAAACATTGATTTTGATGTTTCAAAACTGGACCTTTTGAGCCACATGCTCCGAAACGAGGTTCTAAGAGCACGACGTGCATCAAAATCATGTTTTGACACTATAGGCTTCAAAATAGGGACTTGCATCTTGAAAGCTTGTTGTGCCTCCAAACACCAATTTTGATGCATAAGCTCCAAAACAAAGTTCTAAGAACACGATGTGCGTCAAAATCAAATTTTGATGCGACCACCTCCAGAATCATGGCTTGCATCTTGAAACGTTGTTGTGCCTCAAAACACTAATTTTGATGCTTCGAAACTGGGGCTTTCGAGTTTCAAGCATCAAAATGAGGTTCTAAGAGCACGATGTGCGCCAAAATCATATTTTGATGCTATTGACTATAGAATCGGGACTTGCATATTGAAACCTTATTGTGCCTCCAAACATTGATTTTGATGTTCCAAAACTGGGTCTTTCGAGGCACAAGCTTCGAAATGAACTTCTAAAGAATGATGTGCGTCAAAATGGAATTTTGATGCTACAGGCTCCTGAATAGGGACATGCTTCTTGAAACCTTGTTGTGCCTCAAAACATTGCTTTTCATGTTCGAAAATCAGGGCTTTCAAGGCACAAGCTCCAAAATGAGGTTCTAAGAGCATGATGTACATCGAAATTGCATTTTGATGCTATTGACTCTGGAATTGGGACTTGTGTCTTGAAACCTTGTTGTGCCTCCAAACACTAATTTTTATGCTCCAAAAATGAGGTTCTAAGAACACCATGTTTGTCAAAATCATGTTTTAATGCTATCAGCTTGACAATCGAGACTTGTGTCTTGAAACCTTGTTGTTCCATGAAACATTGATTTTGATGTTTTGAAACTGGAGCTTTCAAGCCACATGCTTTGAAACGAGATTCTAAGAGCACGATGTGCATCAAAATCACGTTTTGACACTATAGGATTCGAAATAGGGACTTGCATCTTGAAAGCTTGTTGTGCCTCCAAACACCAATTTTGATGCTTTGAAACATAAGATTTTGAGGCATATAAGCTCCAAAACAAGGTTCTCAGAGCACAATGTGCGTCAAAATCAAATTTTGATGCAACCACCTCCAGAATCAAGACTTGCATCTTGAAACCTTGTTTTTCCTCCAAACATCGATTTTGATGCTCCAAAATTGGGGCTATTGAGGCACAATTTCTAAAACAGGGTTCTAAGAGAACAATGTGCATGAAAATTATATTTTGATGCTACAAGCTCTAGAATCGGGGTTTGCATCTTGAAGCCTTGTTGTACCTCAAAACACTGATTTTGATGCTCAAAAATTAGGGGTTTCCAGGCACAAGCACTAATTTTTATGCTCCAAAAATGTGCCTTTTGAAGCACAACCTCCAAAATGAAGTTCTAAGAACACCATGTTTGTGAAAATCGTGTTTTGACGCTATCAGCTTGAGAATTGGGGCTCGTGTCTTGAAACCTTGTTATGCCTTTAAACATGGCTTTTGATGTTTGGAAACTAGATCTTTCGAGCCACACGCTCTGAAATGAGGTTCTAAGAGCACCATGTGCATCAAAATCATGTTTTGACACTATAGGCTGCAGAATACAGACTTGCGTCTTGAAAGCTTGTTGTGCGTCGAGACACCAATTTTGATGCTTCGAAACCAAAGATTTTGAGGCATAAGCTCCAAAACAAGATTCTAAGAGCACGATGTGCATCAAAGTCAAATTTTGACTCTAACAGCTCCAGAATCGGGGCTTGCATCTTGAAACCTTGTTGTGCCTCAAAACATTGATTTTGATGCTCTGAAATCGGGGCTTTTGAGGCACAAGCTTTGGAATGAGGTTCTAAGAGCACGATGTTCGCCAAAATCAGATTTTGACACTATTGACTCTAGAATCGGGATTTGCATCTTGAAACCTTGTTGTGCCTCCAAACATTGATTTTGATGCTCCAAAACTTAGGCTTTTGAGGTACAAGCTCCAAAATGAGCTTTTAAGAGAATGATGTGCATCGCTACAGGCTCTGGAATACGGACTTGCTTCTTGAAACCTTGTTGTGCCTCAAAACATTGATTTTGATGTTCCAAAACCAGGGATTTTAGGGCACAAGCTTCGAAATGAGGTTCTAAGAACATGATGTACATCCAAATTGTGTTTTGATGCTTCCGACTATTGAATTGGGACTTGTGTCTTGAAACCTTATTGTGCCTCCAAACACTAATTTTTATTCTCCAAAAATGCGCCTTTTGAGGCACAACCTCCGAAATTAAGTTCTAAGAACACCATGTTTGTGAAAATCGTGTTTTGACGCTACTAGCTTGAGAACCGGGACTCATGTTTTGAAACCTTGTTGTGCCTTTAAACATAGCTTTTGATGTTCAGGAACTAGAGCTTTCGAGCCACATGCTCTGAAATGAGGTTCTAAGAGTACGATGTGCATCAAAATCATGTTTTGACACTACAGGCTCCGGAATAGGGACTTGCGTCTTGAAAGCTTGTTGTGCCTCCAATAACCAATTTTGATGCTTCAAAACCAAAGATTTTGAGGCATAAGCTCCAAAAAAAGGTTCTAAGAGCACGATGTGTGTCAAAATTAAATTTTGACTCTACTGACTCTAGAATGAGGACTTGCATCTTCAAACCTTGTTGTGCCTCCAAACATCGATTTTGATGCTCCAAAACTAGGGCTTTTGAGGCACAATTTCTAAAACAGGGTTCTAAGAGCACAATGTGCATCAAAATTGAATTTTGATGCTAATGGCTCTAGAATCGGGGCTTGCATCTTGAAATTGGGGTTCTAAGAGCGCGTTGTACGCCAAAATCATATTTTGATGCTATTGACTTTAGAATTAGGACTTTTATCTTGAGACCTTGTTGTACCTCCAAACATTGATTTTGATGCTCCAAAACTGGGTCTTTCCGGGGACAAGCTCCTAAATGAGCTTTTAAGAGAATGATGTGTGTCAAAATGGAATTTTGATGCTACAGGCTTCAGAATAGGGCTTTAAAGGCACAAGCTCAGAAACGAGGTTCTAGGAGCACAATGTACATAAAAATTGCGTTTTGATGCTATAGACTCTAGAATTTGGACTTGTGTCTTGAAACCTTGTTGTGCCTCCAAACACTAATTTTTATGGTCCAAAAATGAGGATTTTGAGGCACGACCTCCAAAATGAGGTTCTAAGAACACCATGTTTGTCAAAATCATCTTTCAACGCTATCAACTTGAGAATCGGGACTTGTGTCTTGAAACCTTGTCGTGCCTTTAAACATTGATTTTGATGTTTTGAAACTGGACCTTTCGAGCTACATGCTCTGAAACAAGGTTCTAAGCATGATGTGGACCTCTCGTCTTGAAAGCTTGTTGTGCCTCCAAACACCAATTTTGATGCTTCGAAACCAAAGATTTTGAGGCATAAGCTCCAGAACAAGGTTCTAAGAGCATGATGTATCTTGAAACATTATTGTGCCTCCAAATATCAAGATGTAAGTCCCTATTCCGGAGTCTGTAGCGTCACAATTCCATTTTGACACACATCATTCTCTTAGAATCTCATTTCGGAGCTTGTGCCTCGAAAGCCCCAGTTTTGGAGCATCAAAATCAATGTTTGTAGGAACAACAAGGTTTCAAGATGCAACTCCCGATTCTAGAGTCAATAGCGTCAAAACCTTATTTTGGCACACGTCGTGCTCTTAGAACCTCATTTCAAAGCTTGTGCCTCAAAAGCCACAGTTTTGGAGCATCCAAATCAATGTTTTCAGGCACAACTAGGTTTCAAAATGCAAACATTGATTCTAGAGCCAGTACCATCAAAATTAAATTTTGATGCACATTGTGCTCTTAGAACCCTATTTTAGAAATTGTGCCTCAAAAGTCCTAGATTTGGAGCATCAAAATCGATGTTTGCAACCACAACAAGGTTTCAAGATGCAAGTCCTGATCTAGAGACAGTAGCGTCAAAATTTGATTTTGACGCACATCGTGCTCTTAGAACCTTGTTTCGGAGCTTATGCCTAAAAATCATGATGCAAGTCCCTATTTCGGAGCCTATAGTGTCAACACATGATTTTGATGCATATCGTGCTCTTAGAACCTCGTTTCGGAGCGTGTGGCTTGAAAGCTCCAATTTCAAAACATCAAAATCAATGTTTAAAGGCAAAACAAGGTTTCAAGACACAAGTCCGGATTGCAAAGTCGGTAGTGTCAAAACGCAATTTTGATGTACATCGTGCTCATAGAACCTCTTTTCAGAGCCTGTGCCTTGAAAGCCCTGATTTGGGAACATCAAAATCAATATTTTGGGGCACAATTAGGTTTGAAGAAGCAAGTCCCTATTCCGGAGCCTGTAGCGTCAAAATTCCATTTTGATGCACATCATCTCTTAGAAGCTCATTTCGGAGCTTGTGCCTCGAAAGACCCAGTTTTGGAGCATCAAAATCAATGTTTGGAGGCACAACAAGGTTTCAAGATGCAAGTACTGATTCTAGAGTCAATAGCATCAAAATCTGATTTTGGGGCACATCGTGCTCTTAGAACCTCATTTCGAAGCTTCAAAATCAGTGTTTTGAGGCACAACAATGTTTCAAGATGCAAGCCCCGATTCTAGAGCCATTAGCATCAAAATTGAATTTTGATGCACATTGTGCTCTTAGAACCCTGTTTTAGAAATTGTGCCTCAACAACCCCAGTTTTGGAGCATCAAAATTGATGTTTGGAGGCACAACAAGGTTTCAAGATGCAAGTCCTGATTCTGGATCCAGTAGAGTCAAAAGTTGATTTTCACGCACATCATGCTCTTAGAACCTCGTTTTGGAGCTTATGCCTAAAAATCTTTGGTTTCGAATCATCAAAATTGGTGTTTGGACGTACAACAAGCTTATAAGACGCAAGTCCCTATTCTGAAGCATGTAGTGTCAAAACATGATTTTGATGCACATTGTGCTCTTAGAACCTCATTCCAGAGCATGTGGCTCGAAAGCTCCAGTTTCAAAACATCAAAATCAATGTTTAAAGGAAGAACAAGGTCTCACGACACAAGTCCCGATTCTCAAGTTGATGGTGTCAAAACACGATTTTGACAAACATGGTGTTCTTAGAACCTCATTTCGGAGGTTATGCCTCAAAAGCCTCATTTTTGGAGCATAAAAATTAGTGTTTGGAGGCACAACAATGTGTCAAGACACAAGTCCCAATTCTAGAATTGGTAGCGTGAAAATGCAAGTTTGATTTACATCGTGGTCTTAGAACCTCATTTTCGAGCTTGTGCCTTGAAAGCCCTAATTTTGGAACATCAAAATCAATGTTTTGGGGCAGAACAAGGTTTCAAGAAGCAAGTCCCTTTACCGGAGCCTAGAATTTTGACGCATATCATTCTCCTAGAAGCTCGTTTCGGAGATTGTGCCTCGAAAGACCCAGTTTTGGAGCATCAAAATCAATGTTTGGAGGCACAACAATGTTTCAAGATGCAAGTCCTAATTCTAGAGTCAATAGCATCAAAATCTGATTTTGGCGCACATCGTGCTCTTTTAACCTCATTTCGAAGCTTGTGCCACGAAAGCCCTAGTTTCAGAGCATCAAAATCAATGTTTCAAGATGCAAGCCCTGATTCTGGAGCCAATAGCATCAAAATTCAATTTTGATGCACATTGTGGTCTTAGAACGCTATTTTAGAAATTATGCCTCAAAAGCCCCAGTTTTGGAGCATCAAAATCGATGTCTGGAGGCACAACAAGGTTTCAAGATGCAAGTTTTGATTCTGGAGCCAGTAGCGTCAAAATTTAATTTTGACGCACATCATGCTCTTAGAACCTTGTTTTGGAGCTTATGCCTCAAAATCTTCGGTTTCAAACCATCAAAATTTGTGTTTGGAGGCACAATAAGCTTTCAAGATGCAAGTCCCTATTATGGAGCCTGTAGTGTCAAAACATGATTTTGATGCACATCGTGCTCTTAGAACCTCATTTCGTAGGTTGTGACTCAAAAACCTCATTTTTGGAGAATAAAAATTAGTGTTTGGAGGCACAATAAGGTTTCAAGACACAAGTCCCAAATTCTAGAGTCGGTACTGTCAAAGCGCAATTTTGAGGTACATCGTGCTCTTAGAACCTCCTTTCGGAACTTGTGTCTTGAAAGCCCCGACTTTGGAATATCAAAATCAATGTTTTGAGGCACAACAGGGTTTCAAGAAGCAAGTCCGTATTCTGGAGCCTGTAGTGTCAAAATTTTATTTTGACTCACATCATTCTCTTAAAAGCTCATTTCGGAGCATCAAAATCAATGTTTGGAGGCACAACAAGGTTTCAAGATGCAAGGCCTGATTCTAGAGTCAATAGAGTGAAAATCTGATTTTGGAGCACATCGTGCTCTTAGAACCTCATTTTGAAGCTTGTGTCTCGAAAGCCCCGGTTTTGGAGCAACAAAATCAGTGTTTTGAGGCACAACAAGGTTTCAAGATGCAAGGCCCAATTCTTGAGCCAGTAGCAGCAAAATTTAATTTTGATACACATTGTGCTCTTAGAACCCTGTTTTAGAAATTGTGCCTCAAAAGCCCTAGTTTTGGAGCATCAAAATCGATGTTTGGAGGCACAACAATGTTTCAAGATGCATTTCCTGATTGTGGAGCCGGTAGCGTCAAAATTTCATGCACATCGTGCTCTTGGAACCTTTTTTTGGAGCTTATGCCTCAAAATCTTCGATTTCGAAGCATCAAAATTGGTGTGTGGAGGCACAACAAGCTTCCAAGATGAAAGTCCCTATTATGGAGACTGTAGTGTCAAAATGTGATTTTGATGCACATCGTGCTCTTAGAACCTTGCTTTGGAGTGTGTGGCTCGAAAGCTCCAATTTCAAAACATCAAAATCTATGTTTAAAGGCACAATAAGGTTTCAAGATGCAAGCCTCGATTCTAGAGCGAGTAGCATCAAAATTCAATTTTGATGCACATTGTGCTCTTAGAACACTATTTTAGAAATTGTGCTTCAAAAGCCCTAGTTTTGGAGCATCAAAATTGATGTTTGGAGGCACAACAAGGTTTCAGGATGTAAGTCCTTATTCTGGAGTCGATAGCGTCAAAATTTGATTTTGACGCACATCGTGCTCTTAGAACTTTATTTTGGAGCTTATGCCTCAAAATCTTCAGTTTCGAAGGCATCAAAATTGGTGTTTGGAGGTCCAACAAGCTTTCAAGATGCAAGTCCCTATTCCAGAGCCTGTAGTGTCAAAACGTGATTTTGATGCACATCGTGCTCTTAGAACCTCATTTCGGAGCGTGTGGCTCGAAAGCTCCAGTTTCAAAACATCAATATCAATGTTTAAAGGCACAACAAGGTTTCAAAAGACAAGTCCTGATTCTCAAGCTGATTGCGTCAAAACATAATTCTAAAAAAATGCTGTTCTTAGAACCTCATTTGGGAGGTTGTGCCTCAAAAGCCTCATTTTTGGAGCATTAAAATTAGTGTTTAGAGGCACAACAAGGATTCAATACACAAGTCCCAATTCTAGAATTGGTAGCATCAAACCGCATTTTTGATGTATACCATCCTCTTAGAACCTCGTTACGGAGATTGTGCACTGAAAGCCCTGATTTTGGAACATCAAAATCAATATTTTGAGGCACAACAAGGTTTCAAGAAGCAAGTCCCTATTCCAGAGCTTGTACTATCAAAATTCTATTTTGACGCACATCATTCTCTTAGAAGCTCATTTAAGAGCTTGTGCCTTGAAAGACCCAGTTTTGGAGCATCAGAATAAATGTTTGGAGGCACAACAAGGTTTCAAGATGCAAGTCCCAATTCTAGAGTCAATAGCGTCAAAAACTGATTTTGGTGCACATCGTGCTCTTAGAACCTCATTTTGAAGCTTGTGCCTCAAAAGCCCCGGTTTTGGATCATCAAAATCAGTGTTTTGAGGCAAAACAAGGTTTCAAGATGAAAGCCCTGATTCTAGAGCCAGTAGCAGCAAAATTCAATTTTGATGCACATTGTGCTCTTAGAACCCTGTTTTAGAAATTGTTCCTCAAAAGCCCTAGTTTTGGAACATCAGAATCAATGTTTGGAGGCACAACAAGGATTCAAGATGCAAGTCCTGATTCAGCATTCCGTAGCGTCAAAATTTGATTTTAACGTGGATCAAGCTCTTAGAACCTTGTTTTGGAGCTTGTGCCTTGAAAGCCCTGATTTTGGAAGATCAAAATCATTGTTTTGAGGCACAACGAAGATTTCAAGATGCAAGCCCCGATTCTAGAGCCAGTAGAATTTTGATGCACATTGTGCTCTTAGAACCCTATTTTAGAAATTGTGCCTCAAAAGCCCCAGGTTTGGAGCATCAAAATCGATGTTTGGAGGCACAACAAGGTTTCAAGATGCAAGTGTTGATTCTCGAGCTGGTAGCGTCAAAATTTGATTTTGATGGACATCATGCTCTTAAAACCTTGTTTTGGAGCTTATGCCTCAAAATCTTTAGTTTCGAAGCATCAAAATTGGTGTTTGGAGGCACAACAAGCTTTCAAGATGCAAGTTCCTATTCTCGAGTTTGTAGTGTCAAAACATGATTTTGATGCATATCTTGTTCTTAGAACCTCGTTTCAGAGCATGTGGCTCGAAAGCTCCAGTGTCAAAACATCAAAATCAATGTTTAAAGGCACAACAAGGTTTCAAGACACAAGTCCCGATTCTCAAGTTGATAACATCAAAATACGATTTTGACAAACATGGTGTTCTTTTAACCTCATTTCAGAGGTTGTGCCTCAAAAGCCTCATTTTTGGAACATAAAAATTAGTGTTTGGATGCACAACAATCTTTCAAGACACAACTCCCAATTCCAGAGTCGGTAGTGTCAAAACGCAATTTTGATGTACATCGTGCTCTTAGAACCTCATTTTGGAGTTTGTGCCTTGAAAGCCCTGATTTTGGAACATCAAAATCAATGTTTTGAGGCACAACAAGGTTTCAAGAATCTAGTCCCTATTCTGGAGCTTGTAGTGTCAAAATGTGATTTTGATACATATCTTGTTCTTAGAACCTCATTTCGGAGCATGTAGCTCGAAAGCTCCAGTGTCAAAACATCAAAATCAATGTTTAAAGGCACAACAATGTTTGAAAACACAAATCCTGATTCTCTAGCTGATAGTGTCAACACACGATTTTGACAAACATGGTGTTCTTTGAACTTCATTTTGGAGGTTGTGCCTTAAAAGCCTCGTTTTTGGAATATAAAAATTAGTGTTTTGATGCAGAACAATCTTTTCTCTTAGAAGCTTATTTCGGAGCATCAAAATCAATGTTTGGAGGCACAAAAAGGTTTCAATACGCAAGTCTCGATTCTAGAGTCAATAGCTTCAAAATCTGATTTTGGTGCACATCGTGCTCTTAGAACCACATTTGGAAGCTTGTGCCTCGAAAGCACCAATTTCGAAGTATCAAAATTGGTTTTTTGAGGTACAACAAGTCTTTAAGTTTCAAGCCCTGATTCAGGAGCCAGTAGCATCAAAATTTAAGTTTGATGCACATTGTGCTCTTAGAACCCTATTTTAGATATTCTGCCTCAAAAGCCCCAGTTTTGGAGTATCAAAATCAACGTTTGGAGACACAACAAGGTTTCAAGATGCACATTATGCTCTTAGAACCTAATTTCGAAGCTTAAGCCTTGAAAACCCCGGTTTCAGAGCATCAAAATTAGTGTGCCTCAAAAGTGCCAATTTTGGAGCATCAAAATCGATTTTTGGAGGCACAACAAGGTTTCAAGATGAAAGTCTTGATTCTAGAGTCAGTAGTGTCAAAGTTTGATTTTGACGGACATCATGCTCTTAGAACCTTGTTTTGGAGCTTATGCCTCAAAATCTTCGGTTTTGAATCATCGAAATTGGTGTTTGGAGGCACAACAAGCTTTCAAGATGCAAGTCCCTATTTGAGAGTCTGTAATGTCAAAACAAAATTTTGATGTACATTATGCTCTTAAAACCTCATTCCAGAGACTGTGCCTTGAAAAGACCCAGTTTTGGAGCATCAAAATCAATGTTTGGAGGCACAACAAGGTTTCAAGATGCAAGTCCTGATTCTTGAGCCGATAGCGTTAGAATTTGATTTTCATGCACATCGTGCTCTTAGAACCTTGTTTTGGAGCTTATGCCTCAAAATCTTTGGTTCCAAAGCATCCAAATTGGTCTTTGGAGGCACAACAAGCTTCCAAGATGCAAGTCTCTATTCCGGAGCCTATAGTGTCAAAACCTGATTTTGATGCACTTCGTGCTCTTAGAACCTCGTTTCGGAGCGTGTGCCTCGAAAGCTCTAATTTCGAAACATCAAAATCAATTTTTAAAGGCACAACAAGGTTTCAAGACACAAATACCAATTCCAGAGTCCGTAGCGCAACACACAATTTTTATGTACATCGTGCTCTTAAAACCTCATTTCGGAGCTTGTGCCTTGAAAGTCCTGATTTTGGAGCATCAAAATCAATGTTTTGAGGCACAAGAATGTTTCAAGAAGCAAGTCCCTATTCCGGAGCCTCTAGCGTGAAAATTCTATTTTGACACACATCATTCTCTTAGAAGTTTATTTCGGAGCTTGTGCCTCCAAAGACCGAGTTTTGGAGTATCAAAATAAATCTTAGTAGGCACAATAAGGTTTCAAGATGCAAGTCCCGATTCTAGAGTCAATAGCATAAAAATATGAATTTGGTGCACATAGTGCTCTTAGAACATCATTTTGAAGCTTGAAACTTGAAAGCCCCGGTTTCGGAGCATCAAAATCAGTGTTTTGAGGCACAACATGGTTTCAAGATGCAAGCCCCTATTCTAGAGCCAGTACCATCAAAATTCAATTTTGATGCACATTGTGCTCTTAGAACCTTGTTTTAGAATTTGTGCCTTAAAAATCCCAGTTTTGGAGCATCAAAATCAAAGTTTGAGAGCACAACAAGCTTTCAAGACGCAAGTCCCTATTCCGGAGCCTCTAGTGTCAAAACGTGATTGTGATGCACATCGTGCTCTTAGAAACATGTTTTAGAAATTGTGCCTCGAAAGCCCCAGTTTTAGAGCACAACAAGGTTTTAAGATGCAAGTCCTGATTCTGGAGTTGGTAGCATCAAAATTTGATTTTGATGGACATCATGCTCTTATAACCTTGTTTTGGTGCTTATGCCTCTAAATATTCGGTTTCGAAGCATCGAAATTGGTGTTTGGAGGAAAGTCCCTATTCCGGAGCTTGTAGTGTAAAAATGTGATTTTGATGCACATCATGCTCTTAGAACCTTGTTTCGGAGCCGTGTGGCTCAAAAGCTCCAGTTTCAGAACATCAATATCAATGTTTAAAGGCACAATAAGGTTTCAAGACACAAGTCCCTATTCTCAAGCTGATAGTGTCAAAAAATGATTTTGACAAACATGGTGTTCTTAGAACCTCATTTCGGAGGTTATGCCTCAAAAGACTCATTTTTGTAGCATAAAAATTAATGTTTGGAGACACAACAAGGTTTCAAGACATAATTCTTAATTCCAAAGTCGGTAACGTAAAAAACACAATTTTGATGTACATCCTGCTCTTAGAAGCTCATTTCGAAACTTGTGCCTTGAAACCCCTGATTTTGGAACATCAAAATAAAGGTTTTGAGGCACAACAAGGTTTCAAGTAGCTTGTAGCATCAAAATTCAATTTTGACGCACATCATTCTCTTAGAAGCTCATTTCGGAGCTTTTGCCTTGAAAGACCAAGTTGTGGAGCATCAAAATCAATGTTTGGAGGAACAACAAGGTTTTAGGATGCAAGTCCCAATTCTAGAGTCAATAGCATCAAAATCTGATTTTGGTGTACATCGTCCTCTTAGAACCTCATTTTGAAGCGTGTGCGTCGAAAGCCCTAGTTTCGTAGCATCAAAATTTGTGTTTTGCGGCACATCAAGGTTTCAAGATGCAAGCCCCGATTCTAGAGACAGTAGCATCAAAATTCAATTTTGATGCACATTGTGCTCTTAGAACCCTGTTTTAGAAATTTTGCCTCAAGGAGTGTGTGGCTCGAGAGCTGCAGTTTCAAAACATCAAAATCAATGTTTAAAGGCACAACAAGGTTTCGAGAAACAAGTCCCTTCTAGAGCCAGTAGCATCAAAATTCAATTTTGATGCACATTGTGCTCTTAGAACCCTGTTTTAAAAATTGTGCCTCAAAAGCCCCAGTTTTCGAGCATCAAAATCGACATTTGGAGGCACAACACGCTTTCAAGATGCAAGTCTCCTATTCCGGAGCCTATAGTGTCAAAATGTGATTTTGATGCACATCATGCTCTTAAATCCTCATTTCGGAGCGTGTGGCTTGAAAGCTCCAGTTTCCAAACATCAAAATTAATGTTTAAAGGGACAACAAGATTCAAGATACAAGTCCCAATTCTCAAACTGATAGCGTCAAAACATGATTATGACAAACATGGTGTTCTTAGATTCCCATTTCGGAGGTTGTGCCTCAAAAGCCTCCTTTCTGAGCATAAAATTTAGTGTTTGGAGGCACAACAAGGTTTCAAGACACAAATCCCAATTCCAGAGTCAGTTGCATCAAAACGCAATTTTGATGTACGTCGTGTTCTTAGAACGTCATTTTGGAGCTTGTGCCTTGAAAGCCCTGATTTGGGAACATCAAAATCAATGTTTTCAGGCACAACAAGGTTTCAAGAAGCAAGTCCTGATTCTGGAGCCGGTAGTGTCAAAGTTTGATTTTGACGAACATCATGCTCTTAGAACATTGTTTTGGAGCTTATGCATCAAAATTGGTGTTTGGAGACAAACCAAGCTTTCAAGATGCAAGTCCGTATTCCAGAGTCCGTAACATCAAAACACAATTTTGATGTACATCGTGCTCTCATAACCTCATTTCAGAGATTGTGCCTTGAAAAGACCCAGTTTTGGAGCATCAAAATCAATGTTTGGAGGCACAACAAGATTTCAAGTTTCAAGTCCTGATTCTGGAGCCGAAAGCGTTAGAATTTGATTTTGACGCACATCGTGCTCTTAGAACCTTGTTTTGGAGCTTATGCCTCAAAATATTCGGTTCCAAAGCATCCAAATTGGTGTTTGGAGGCACAACAAGCTTCCAAGACACAAGTCTCTATTCTGGAGCCTGTAGTGTTAAAACATGATTTTGATGCACTTCGTGCTCTTAGAACCTCATTTCGGAGCGTGTGCCTCGAAAGCTCCAATTTCGAAACATCAAAATCAATTTTTAAAGGCACAACAAGGTTTCAAGACACACGTCTTGATTCTCAAGCTGATAGCATCAAAACATGATTTTGACAAACATGGTGTTCTTGGAACCTCATTTCGGAGGTTGTGCCTCAAAAGCCTCATTTTTTGAGCATAACAATTAGTGTTTGGAGGCACAACAAGGTTTCAAGACACAAATCCCAATTCCAGAGTTGGTAGCGTCAAAACACAATTTTTATGTACATCGTGCTCCTAGAACCTCATTTCAGAGCTTGTGCCTTCAAAGCGTTGATTTTGCAATATCAAAATCAATGTTTTGGGGCACAACAATGTTTCAAGAAGCAAGTCCCTTTTCCGGAGCATGTAGCCTGAAAATTCCATTTTGACACACATCATTCTCTTAGAAGTTTATTTTGGAGCTTGTGCCTCCAAAGACCTAGTTTTGGAGCATCAAAACCAATCTTTGGAGGCACAGTAAGGTTTCAAGATGCAAGTACTGATTCTAAAGTCAATAGCGCCGAAATATGATTTTGGCGCACACAGTGCGCTTAGAACCTCATTTTGAACCTTGAAACTCGAAAGCCCCAGTTTCGGAGCATCAAAATCAATGTTTTGAGGCACAACAATGTTTGAAGATGCATCATTGATTTTAGAGCCAGCACCATCAAAATTCAATTTTGATAAACATTGTGTTGTTAGAACCCTGTTTTAAAATTTGTGTCTCAAAAGCCCCAGTTTTGGAGCATCAAAATTGAAGTTTGAAAGCACAACAAGCTTTCAAGATGCAAGTCCCTATTCTAGAGCCTCTAGCGTCAAAACGTGATTTTTATGCACATCATGCTCTTAGAACCTCGTTTCGGAGTGTGTTGCTCAAAAGCTCCAGTTTCGAAATATAAAAATCAATGTTTAAAGACACAACAAGGTTTCAAGACACAACTCCGGATTCTCAAGCTGATAGTGTCAAAATTAGTGTTTGGAGGCAGAACAAGGTTTCAGAAGCAAGTCCCTATTTTGACACACATCATTCTCTTAGAAGCTCATTTTGGAGCTTGTACCTCAAAAGACCCAATTTTGGAGCATCAAAATCAATATTTGGAAGCACAACAAGGTTTCAATATGCAAGTCCCAATTATAGAGTGAATAGCGCCAAAAATTGATTTTGGCACACATCATGCTCTTATAACCTCATTTCGAAGCTTAAGCCTCAAAACCCCGATTTTGGAGCATAAAAATCAGTATTTTGAGGCACAACAAGGTTTCAAGATATAGGCCCTGATTCTAGAGCCATTAGCATCAAAATTTAGTTTCAATGCACATTGTGCTCTTAGAAACCTATTATAGAAATTGTGCCTCAAAAGCCCCAGTTTTGGAGCATCAAAATCGATGTTTGGAGGCACAACAAGGTTTCAAGATGCAAGTCCTGATTTCGGAGCTTGTAGTGTCCAAATGTAATTTTGATGCACATCGTGCTCTTAGAACCTCGTTTTGGAGCCGTGTGGCTGAAAAACTCCAGTTTCAAAACATCAAAATCAATGTTTAAAGGCACAACAAGGTTTCAAGACACAAGTCCCTATTCTCAAGTTGATAGCGTCAAAACTTGATTTTTGAAAAACATGGTGTTCTTAGAACCCAATTTCAGAGGTTGTGCCTCAAAAGCCTCATTTTTGGAGCATTAAATTAGTGTTTGGAGGCACAACAAGGTTTCAAGACACAAATCCCAATTCTAGAGTTAGTAGCGTCAAAATGCAATTTTGATGTACATCGTATTCTTAGAACGTCATTTCGGAGCTTGTGCCTTGAAAGCCCTGATTTCGGAACATCAAAATCAATGTTTTCAGGCACAACAAGGTTTCAAGAAGCAAGTCCTGATTCGGGAGCCGGTAGCGTCAAAGTTTGATTTTGATGGACATCATGCTCTTAGAACCTTGTTTTGGAGCTTATGCGTCAAAATTTTTGGTTTTGAAGCATCAAAATTGGTGTTTGGAGGCACAACAAGCTTTCAAGATGCAAGTCCCTATTCCAGAGTCTGTAACATCAAAACATAATTTTGATGTACATCATGCTCTTAGAACCTCATTTCAGAGATTGTGCCTTGAAAAGACCCAGTTTTGGAGCATCAAAATCAATGTTTGGAGGCACAACAAGATTTCAAGATGCAAGTCCTGATTCTGGAGCCGATAGCATCAAAATTTGATTTTGACGCACATCGTGCTCGTAAAACCTTGTTTTGGAGATTATGCCTCAAAATCTTTGGTTCTGAAGCATCCAAATTGGTGTTTGGAGGCACAACAAGCTTCCAAGACACAAGTCTCTTTAATGGAGCCTGTAGTGTCAAAACATGATTTTGATTCACTTCATGCTCTTAAAACCTCGTTTCGGAGCGTGTGCCTGGAAAGCTCCATTTTTGAAACATCAAAATCAATTTTTAAAGGCACAACAAGGTTTCAAGACACATATCCTGATTCTCAAGCTGATAGCGTCAAAACACAATTTTGATAAACATGGTGTTCTTGGAACCTCATTCTGGAGGTTGTGCCTTAAAAGGCTCATTTTTGGAGCATAACAATTAGTGTTTGGAGGCACAACAAGGTTTCAAGACACAAATCCCAATTCCAAAGTTGGTAGCGTCAAAACACAATTTTTATGTACATCGTGCTCTTAGATCCTCATTTCAGAGCTTGTGCCTTCAAAGCGCTGATTTTGCAACATCAAAATCAATGTTTTGGGGCACAACAATGTTTCAAGAAGCAAGTCCCTATTCCGGAGCATGTAGCGTGAAAATTCCATTTTGATGCACATCATTCTCTTAGAAGTTTATTTCAGAGCTTGTGCCTCCAAAGACCCAGTTTTGGAGCATCAAAATCAATCTTTGGAGGCACAATAAGGTTTCAAGATGCAAGTCCCGATTCTAGAGTCAATAGCGCCAAAATATGATTTTGGCGCACATAGTGCGCTTAGAACCTCATTTTGAACCTTGAAACTCAAAAACCCCGGTTTTGAAGCATCAAAATCAGTGTTTCAAGATGCATCATTGATTCTAGAGCCAGTACCATCAAAATTCAATTTTGATGCACATTGTGCTCTTAGAACGTTGTTTTAGAATTTGTGTCTCAAAAGCCCCAGTTTTGGAGCATCAAAATCGAAGTTTGAAAGTACAACAAGCTTTCAAGATGCAAGTCCCTATTCTGGAGCCTCTAGTGTCAAAACGTGATTTTGATGCACATCGTGCTCTTAAAACCTTGTTTCGAAGCGTAATATCAAAATCAATGTTTAACGACACAACAAGGTTTCAAGACACAAGTCTAGATTCTCAAGCTGATAGCGTCAAAATTAGTGTTTGGAGGCAGAACAAGTTTTTAGAAGCAAGTCCCTATTTTGACGACATCATTCTCTTAGAAGCTCATTTTGGAGCATCAAAATCAATTTTTGGAGGCACAACAAGGTTTCAATATGCAAGTCCCGATTATAGAGTGAATAGCGTCAAAATTTGATTTTGGCACACATCTTATAACCTCATTTTGAAGCTTAAGCCTCAAAAGCCCCAATTTCAGAGCATAAAAATCAGTATTATGAGGCACAACAAGGTTTCAAGATATAGGCCCTGATTCTAGAGCCAATAGCATCAAAATTTAGTTTTAATGCACATTGTGCTCTTAGAAACCTGTTATAGAAATTGTGCCTCAAAAGCCCCAGTTTTGGAGCATCAAAATCGATGTTTGGAGGCACAATAAGGTTTCAAGATGCAAGTCCTGATTCCGGAGCTTGTAGTGTCAAAATGTAATTTTGATGCACATCATGCTCTTAGAACCTCGTTTCGGAGCCGTGTGGCTGAAAAGCTCCAATTTCAGAACATCAAAATCAATGTTTAAAGCCACAACAAGGTTTCGAGACACAAGTCCCTATTCTCAAGCTGATAGCAGAAAAACTTGATTTTTGAAAAACTTGGTGTTCTTAGAACCCAATTTCGGAGGTTGTGCCTCAAAAGCCTCATTTTTGGAGCATAAAATTTAGTGTTTGGAGGCACAACAAGGTTTCAAGACACAAATCCCAATTCCAGAGTCGCTGGCATCAAAACGCAATTTTGATGTACATCATGCTTTTAGAACCTCATTTCGAAGCTTGTGCCTTGAAAGCCCTTATTTTGGAACATCAAAATAAATGTTTTGAGGCACAACAAGGTTTCAAGAAGAATGTCTATATTCTGGAGCCTGTAGCGTTAATATTCTATTTTGACGCACATCATTCTCTTAGAAGCTCATTTAGGAGCTTGTGCCTTGAAAGACCCAGTTTTGGAGCATCAAAATCAATGTTTGGAGGCACAACAAATTTTCAAAAAGCAAGTCCCGATTCTAGAGTCAATAGCATCAAAATATGCTTCTGGTGCACATCGTGCTCTTAGAACCTCATTTCAAAGCTTGTGCCCTGAAATCCCTGGTTTCCGAGCATCAAAATCAGTGTTTTGAGGCACAAGAAGGTTTCAAGATGCAAGCCTCGATTCTAGAGCCAGTAGCATCAAAATTGATTTTTGATGCAAATTGTTCTCTTAGAACCCTATTTTAGAAATTGTGCCTCAAAAGCCCGAATTTTGGAGCATCAAAATCGATGTTTGGAGGCACAACAAGGTTTCAAGATGCAAATCCTGATTCTAGAGCCGGTAGTATCAAAATTTGATTCTGACGTACATCATGCTCTTAGAACCTTGTTTTGGAGCTTATGCCTCAAAATCTTCGATTTCGAAGCATGGAAATTGTTGTGCCTCCACACATTGATTTTGATGCTCTAAAACTAGGTCTTTCGAGGCACAAGGTCCGAAATGAGCTTCTAAGAGAATGATGTGCGTCAAAATTCTGCATCTTGAAACCTTGTTGTGCCTCCAAACATTGATTTTGATGCTCTAAAACTAGGTTTTTCGAGGCACAAGCTCCGAAATGAGCTTCTAAGAGAATGATGTGCATCAAAATAGAATTTTGATGCTATAGGCTTCGGAAGAGGAACTTGCTTCTTGAAACCTTGTTGTGCTTGAAAACATTGATTTTGATGTTCCAAAATTAGGACTTTTAAGGCACAAGCTCTGAAATGAGGTTCTAAGAACATGATGTACATCAAAATTGCGTTTTGATGATATCGATTCTAGAATTGGGACTAGTGTCTTGAAACCATGTTGTGCTTCGAAACACTAATTTTTATGCTCCAAAAATGAGGCTTTTCAGGGACAACCTCTGAAATGAGCTTCTAAGAGAATGATGTGTGTCAAAATGGAATTTTGAGGCTACAGGCTACGGAATAGGGACTTGCTTCTTGAAACCTTGTTGTGCCTCCAAACATTGATTTTGATGTTCCAAAATCATGGCTTTCACGTCACAAGCTCCGAAACGAGGTTCTAAGAGCACGATGTACATCAAAATTGTGTTTTGACACTGCCCACTCTAGAATTGGGACTTGTGTCTTGAAACCTTGTTGTGCCTACAAACACTAATTTTTATGCTCCAAAAATGAATCTTTTGAGGCACAACCTCCGAAATAAGGTTCTAAGAACACCATGTTTCGAAAAATTGTGTTTTGACGCTATTAGCTTGACAATCGGGACCTGTGTCTTGAAACCTTATTGTGCCTTTAAGCATTGATTTTGATGTTTGAAAACTAGACCTTTTGAGCCACATGCTCCAAAACGAGATTCTAAGAGCACGATGTGCATCAAAAATCACGTTTTGACACTACAGGCCCTAGAATAGGAATCCAAAACAAGGTTCTAAGAGCACGACGTGTGTCAAAATAAAAATTTGATGCTACCAACTCCAGAATCAAGACTTGCATCTTCAAACCTTGTTGTGCCTCCAAACAAAGATTTTGATTGTCCAAAACTGGGGCTTTTGAGGCACATTTTCTAAAAACAGGGTTCTAAGAGCACAATGTGCATAAAAATGGAATTTTTTTGCTACTGGCTCTAGAATTGGGACTTGCATCTTGAAACTTCGTTATGCCTCAAAACACTGATTTAGATGCTCCGAAACTAGGGCTTTCGAGGCAGAAGCTTCGAAATGAGGTTCTAAGAGCACGATGTGCGCCAAAACCAGATTTTGACGCTATTGACTCTAGAATCGGGACTTGCATCCTGAAACCTTGTTGTACCTCCAAACATTAATTTTGATGCTCCAAAACTGGGTCTTTCAAGGCACAAGCTCTGACATGAGGTTCTTACAGCACGATGTACATCAAAATTGCATTTTGATGCTACCGACTTTAGAATTGAGAATTGTGTCTTGAAACGTTGTTGTGCCTCCAAACACTAATTTTTATGCTCCAAAAATGAGGTTTTTGAGGCACGACCCCCTAAATGAGGTTCTAAGAACACCATGTTTGTCAATAGAGACTTACGTCTTTAAAGCTTGTTGTGTCTCCAAACACCAATTTTGATGCTTTGAAACCGAAGATTTTGAGGCATAAGCTCCAAAAGAAGGTTCTAAGAGCACGACGTGCGTCACAATCAAATTTTGATGCTACCAGCTCCAGAATAAGAACTTGCATCTTGAAACCTTGTTTTGTCTCCAAATATCGATTTTGACTATCCAAAACTGGGGCTTTTGAAGCACAATTTCTAAAAACGGGGTTCTAAGAGCGCAATGTACATCAAAATTGAATTTTGATGCTACTGGCTCTAGAATCGTAACTTGCATCTTGAAACCTTGTTGTCCCTCAAAACACTGATTTTGATGCTCTGAAACTAGGGCTTTCAAGGCACAAGCTTCGAAATGAGGTTCTAAGAGCACGATGTGCGCCAAAATCAGAGTTTGACACTATTGACTCTAGAATCAGGACTTGCATCTTAAAACCTTGTTGTGTTTCCAAACATTGATTTTGATGCTCCAAAACTTGGTCTTTCGAGGCACAAGGTCCGAAATGAGCTTCTAAGAGATTGATGTGCGTCAAAATGGAATTTTGACGCTACAGGCTTTGGAATACGGACTTGCTTCTTGAAAAGTAGTTGTGCCTCTTTCAAGGCACAAGCTCCGAAATGAGGTTCTAAGAGCACGATGTACATCAAAATTGTGTTTTGATGATACCGATTCTAGAATTAGGACTTGTTTCTTGAAACCATGTTGTGCCTCCAAACACTAATTTTTATGCTCCAAAAATGAAGCTTTTTAGGCACAACATCCGAAATGAGGTTCTAAGAACACCATGTTCGTAAAAATTCTGTTCTGACGCTATCAGCTTGACAATCGGGACTTGTGCCTTGAAACCTTGTTGTGCCTTTAAGCATTGATTTTGATGTTTGGAAACTGGAGCTTTCGAGCCACACGCTCCAAAATGAGATTCTAAGAGCATGATGTGCATCAAAATCACATTTTGACACTACACGCCCCAAAATAGGAACTTGCATCTTGAAAACTTTTTGTGCCTCCAAACACCAATTTTGATTATTTGAAATTGAAGATTTTGAGGCATAAGCTCCAAAACAAGGTTCTAAGAGCACGATGTGCGTCAAAATCAAATTTTGACGCTATCGGCTCCAGAATGAGGACTTGCATCTTGAAACTTTATTGTGCCTCCAAACATTGATTTTGATGCTCCAAAACTGGGGCTTTTGGGGCACAATTTCTAAAACAGGGTTCTAAGAGCACAATATGCATAAAAATAGAATTTTGATGCTACTGGCTGGCTCTAGAATCGAGGCTTGCATCTTGAATGTTGTTGTGCCTCAAAACACTAATTTTGATGCTCTCAAACTGGGGCTTTCGAGGCACAAGCTTCGAAATGAGGTTCTAAGAGCATGATGTGCACCAAAATCAGATTTTGAGGCTATTGGCTCTAGAATCGAGACTTGCATCTTGAAACCTTCTTGTGCCTCCAAACATTGATTTTGATGCTCCAAAACTGGGTCTTTCAAGGCACAAGCTCTGAAATGATGTTCTAAGAGCACGATGTACATCAAAATTGCGTTTTGATGCTACCGACTCTAGAATTCAGAATTTTGTCTTGAAACCTTGTTGTGCCTCCAAACACTAATTTTTATGCTCCAAAAATGAGGCTTTCGAGGCACGACCTCCTAAATGACGTTGTAAGAACACCATGTTTATCAAAATCATGTTTTGACGCTACCAGGTTGAGAATCGGGACTTGTGTCTTGAAACCTTATTGTGCCTTTAAACATTGATTTTGATGTTTTGAAACTGGAGCTTTCCAGCCACACGCTCTGAAACGAGGATCTAAGAGCATGATGTGCATCAAAATCACATTTTGACACTACAGGCTCTGGAATAGGGACTTATGTCTTGAAAGCCTTTTTTGCCTCCAAACACCAATTTTGATGCTTCGAAACCAAAGATTTTGAGGCATAAGGTCCAAAACAAAGTTCTAAGAGCACGACGTGCGTCAAAATCAAATTTTGATGCTACCAGCTCTAGAATCAAGACTTGTATCTTCAAACCTTGTTGTGCCTCCAAACAAAGATTTTGATTGTCCAAAACTCGAGCTTTTGAGGCACAATATCTAAAAACATGTTTCTAAGAGCACAATGTGCATGAAAATTGAATTTTGATGCTTCTGCCTCTAGAATCGGGGCTTGCATCTTGAAACCTTGTTATCCCTCAAAACACTGATTTTGATGCTCTGAAACCAAGGCTTTCAAGGCACAAGCTTCGAAATGAGGTTCTAAGAGCACGATGTGCATCAAAATCACATTTTGACACTACAGGCCCCAGAATAGGAACTTGCATCTTGAAAGCTTGTTGTGCCTCCAAACACCAATTTTGATGATTTGAAACTAAAGATTTTGAGGCATCAGCTACAAAACAAGGTTCTAAGAGCACGATGTGCGTCAAAATCAAACTTTGACGCTACCGGCTCCAGAATCAGGACTTGCATCTTGAAACCTGATTGTGCCTCGAAACATCGATTTTGATGCTCCAAAACTAGGGCTTTTGAGGCACAATTTCTAAAACAAAGTTCTAAGAGCACAATGTGCATAAAAACTGAATTTTGATGCTACTGGCTCTAGAATCGGGGAATGCATATTGAAACTTTTTTGTGCCTCAAAACACTGATTTTGATGCTCCAAAACTGGGTCTTTCAAGGCACAAGCTCTGAAATGAGGTTTTAAGAGCACGATGTACATCAAAATTGTGTTTTGATGCCATCTACTCTGGAATTAAGAATTGTGTCTTGAAACCTTGTTGTGCCTCCAAACACTAATTTTTATGCTACAAAAATGAGGCTTTTGAGGCACGACCTCCTAAATGAGGTTCTAAGAACAGCATGTTTGTCAAAATCGTATTTTGATGCTATCAACTTGAGAATCGAGACTTGTGTCTTGAAACCTGATTGTGCCTTTAAACATTGATTTCGATGTTTTGAAACTAAAGCTTTCGAGCCACATGCTCTGAAACAAAATCATGTTTTGACACTATAGGCTCCGGAATAGGGACTTACGTCTTCAAAGCTTGTTGTGCCTCCAAACACCAATTTTGATGCTTCGAAACTGAAGATTTTGAGGCATAAGCTCCAAAACAAGGTTCTAGGAGCACGACGTGCGTCACAATCAAGTTTTTATGCTACTTGCTCCAAAATCAGGACTTGCATCTTGAAACCTTGTTGTGCCTCCAAACATCGATTTTGATGCTCCAAAACTGGGGCTTTTGAGGCACAATTTCTAAACACAGGGTTCTAAGAGCACAATGTGCATAAAAATGGAATTTTGATGCTACTGGCTCTAGAATCGAGGCTTTCATCTTGAAACTTTGTTGTGCCTCAAAACACTGATTTTGATGCTCCAAAACTGGGGCATTCGAGGAACAAGCTTCCAAATGAGGTTCTCAGAGCACAATGTTCGTCAAAATCAGATTTTGATGCTATTGACTCTAGAATTGGGACTTGCATCTTGAAACCTTGTTGTGCTTCCAAACATTAACTTTGATGCTTCAAAACTGGGTCTTTTGAGGCACAAGCTCCGAAATGAGCTTCTAAGAGAATGATGTGCGTCAAAATGGAATTTTGACACTACAGGCTCCAGAATACGGACTTGTTTTTTGAAAAGTTTTTGTGCCCCAAAACATTGATTTTGATGTTCCAAAATCAGGGCTTTCAAGGCACAAGCTTTGAAATGAGGTTCTAAGAGCACGATGTACATCAAAATTGCGTTTTGATGATACCGAATCTAGAATTGGGACTTATGTCTTGAAATCATGTTGTGCCTCCAAACATTAATTTTTATGCTCAAAAAATGAGGCTTTTGAGGCAAAACCTGTGAAATGAGGTTCTAAGAGAATGATGTGCGTCAAAATGGAATTTTGAGGCTACAGGCTACGAAATAGAGACTTGCTTCTTGAAACCTTGTTGTGCCTCCAAACATTGATCTTGATGTACCAAAATTAGGGCTTTCACATCACAAGCTCGAAAATGAGGTTCTAACAGCATGATGTAAATCAATATTGCATTTTGACACTACCCAATCTAGAATTGGGACTTGTGTCTTGAAACCTTGTTGTGCCTCCAAACACTAATTTTTATGCTCCAAAAACGAAGCTTTTGAGGCACAATCTCCGAAATGAGGTTCTAAGAACACCATGTTTGTAAAAATTATGTCTTGACGGTATCAGCTCGACAATCGGGACTTGTGTCTACCTTGTCGTGCCTTTAAGCATTGATTTTGATGTTTGGAAACTGGAGCTTTTGAGCCACACGCTCTAAAACAAGATTCTAAGAGCATGATGTGCATCAAAATCACGTTTTGACACTAAAGGCCTCGGAATAGGAACTTGCATCTTGAAAGCTTCATGTGCCTCCAAACACCAATTTTGATGATTTGAAACTGAAGATTTTGAGGCATAAGCTCCAAAACCCGTTCTAAAAGAACGATGTGTGTCAACATCAAATTTTTATGCTACCGGCTCCAGAATAAGGACTTGCATCTTGAAACCTTATTGTGCCTCCAAACATAGATTTTGATGCTCCAAACCTAGGGCTTTTGAGGCACAATTTCTATAACAAGGTTCTAAGACCACAATGTGCAGCAAAATTGAATTTTGATGCTACTGGTTCTAGAATCGGGGCTTGCATCTTGAAACCTTGTTGTGCCTCAAAACAATGATTTTGATGCTCCAAAACTGGGGCTTTCGAGGCACAAGCTTTGAAATGAGACTCGTTTTCAGAGCTTCAAAATCAATGTTTTGAGGCACAACAAGGTTTCAAGATGCAAGCCCCGATTCTAGAGCCAGTAGCATCAAAATTCAATTTTGATGCACATTTTGCTCTTAGAACCTTGTTTTAGAAATTGTGCCTCAAAAGCCCCAGATTTGGAGCATCAAAATCAATGTTTAAAGGCATAACAAGGTTTCAAGATGCAAGTCATGATTCTGGAGCTGGTAGAGTAAAAATTTGATTTTGATGCACATCACGCTCTTAGAACCTTGTTTTGGAAGCTTGTGCCTTCGAAAGCCCCGATTTTGGAGCATCAAAATTGGTGGTTGGAGGCATAACAATATTTCAAGATGCAAGTCCCTATTCCAGAGCCAGTAGCGTCAAAATTCAATTTTGATGTACATTGTGCTCTTAGAACCCTTTTTACAAATTGTACATCAAAAGCACAAGTTTTGGAGCATCAAAATCGATGTTTGGAGGCATAAAATGGTTTCAATATGCAAGTCTTGATTTTGGAGCAAGTAGCGTCAAATTTGATTTTGATGCACATCGTGCTCTTAGAACCTTGTTTTGGAACTTATGCCTCAAAATCTTCAGTTTCGAAGCATCAAAATTGGTGTTGGGAGGCACAACAAGCTTTCAACACGCAAGTCCCTATTTCAGAGCTTGTAGCGTCAAAACATGATTTTGATGCACATGGTGTTCTTAGAACCTCATTTCAGAGGTCGTGCCTCAAAAGCCTCATTTTTGGACCATAAAAATTAGTGTTTGGAGGCACAACAAGGTTTCAAGACACAACTCCTTATTCCAGAGTCAATAACGCAAAACGCAATTGTGATGTACATCATGCTCTTAGAACCTCATTTTGGAGCTTGTGCCTTGAAAGCCCTGATTTCGGAACGTGAAAATCAATGTTTTGAGGCACAACAAGGTTTCAAGAAGCAAGTCCCTATTTCGGAGCCTATAGAATAAAAAATCCATTTTGATGCACATCACTCTCTTAGAAGCTCATTTCGGAGCTTGTGCCTTGAAAGACCCAGTTTTGGAGCATCAAAATCAATGTTTGGAGGCACAACAAGGTTTCAAGATGCAAGTTCGGATTCTAGAGTCAATACCATCACTGATTTTCGTGCACATCGTGCTCTTAGAACCTCATTTCGAAGCTTTTGGCTCGAAAGCGCCGGTTTCGGAGCATCAAAATTAGTGTTTTGAGGCACAACAAGGTTTTAAGATGCAAGCCCCAATTCTAGAGCCACTAGCATCAAAATTCAATTTTGATGCACATTGTGCTCTCAGAACTCTGTTTTAGAAATTGTGCCTCAAAAGCCCCAGTTTTGGAGCATCAAAATCGATGTTTGGAGGCACAACAAGGTTTCAAGATGTAAGTCCTGATTATGGAGCCGGTAGCGCCAAAATTTGATTTTGACGCACATCGTGCTTTTAGAACCTTGTTTTGGAGCTTATGCCTCAAAATCTTTGGTTTTGAAGTATCAAAATCATGTTTTGACACTACAGGCTTTGGAATAGGGACTTGCATCTTGAAAGCTTGTTGTGCCTCCAAAAACCAATTTTGATGCTTCAAAACAGAAGATTTTGAGGCATAAGCTCCAAAATAAGGTTCTAAGAACATGATGTGCGTCAAAATCAAATTTTGACGCTATCGACTCCAGAATAAGGACTTACATCCTGAAACAATGTTGTGCCTCCAAACATCAATTTTGATGCTCCAAAACTAGGGCTTTTGAAGCACAATTTCTAAAACAGCGTTCTAAGAGCACAATGTGCATCAAAATTGGATTTTGATGCTACTCGCTCTAGAATCGAGGCTTGCATCTTGAAACCTTATTGTGCCTTTAAACATAGATTTTGATGCTTTGAAATTGGAGCTTTCGAGCCACACACTCCAAAGCAAGGTTCTAAGAGCACGATGTGCATCAAAATCATGTTTTGACACTACAGGCTCCAGAATAGGGACTTTCATCTTGGAAGCTTGTTGTGCCTCCACACACCAATTTTGATGCTTTGAAACCGAAGATTTTCAGGCATAAGCTCCAAAGAAAAGTTCCAAGAGCACGATGTGCATGAAATTTTGATGCTACTGGCTCCACAATCAAGAAATGCATCTTAAAACATTGTTGTGCCTCCAAACATCAATTTTGATGCTCCAAAACTAGGGCTTTTGAGGCACAATTTCTAAAACAGGGTTCTAAGAGCACAATTTGTATCAAAATTAAATTTTGCTGCTACTAGCTCAAGATTTGGGCCTTGCATCTTGAAACCTTGTTGTGCCTCAAAACACTAATTTTGTTGCTCCAAAACCGGGGCTTTCGAGGCACAAGCTTCAAAATGAGGTTCTAAGAGCACGATGTGCTCCAAAATCAAATTTTCACTCTATTGACTCTAGAATCAGGACTTGCATCTTGAAACCTTGGTGTGCCTCCAAACATTGATTTTGATGCTCCAAAATTAGGTCTTTCCAGGCACAAGCTCCGAAATGAGCTTTTAAGAGAATGATGTGAGTCAAAATCAAATTTTGACACTACAGGCTCCGGAATACGGACTTGCTCCTTGAAACCTTGTTGTGCCTCAAAACATTGATTTTGATATTCCAAAGTCAGGGCTTTCAAGACACAAGTTCCGAAAGGAGGTTCTAAGAGCATGATGTACCTCAAAATTGCATTTTGACAGTACTGACTCTGGAATTTGGGACTTGTGTCTTGAAACCTTATTGTGCCTCCAAACACTAATTTTTATGCTCCAAAAATGAGGCTTTTGAGTCACAACCTACGAAATGAGGTTCTAAGAGCATGATGTGCATCAAAAATCATGTTTTGCACTACAGGCTCCATAATAGGGACTTGCGTCTTAAAAGATTATTGTGCCTCCAAACACAAATTTTGATTCTTTGAAACCGAAGATTTTGAGGCATAAGCTCCAAAACAAGGTTCTAAGAGCATGATGTGCATCAAAATTAAATTTTGACACTACTGGCTCTAGAATCAGAACTTGCATCTTGAAACCTTGTTGTGCCTCCAAACATCGATTTTGATGCTCCAAAACTGGGGCTTTCGAGGCACAAGCTTTGAAATGAGGTTAAAAGAGCACGATGTGTGCCAAAATCAGATTTTGATGCTATTGACTCTAGAATTAGGACTTGCATCTTGAAACATTGTTGTGCCTCCAAACATTGATTTTCATGCTCCAAAACTGGGTCTTTAGAGGCACAAGCTCTGAAATGAGCTTCTAGGAGAATGATATGCATCAAAATTCCAGGCTCCGGTAAAGGGACTTGCTTCTTGAAACCTTGTTGTACCCCAAAACATTGATTTTGATGTTCCAAAATTAGGGCTTTCAAGGCACAAGCTCAGAAATGAGGTTCTAAGACCACGATGTAAGTCAAAATTGCATTTTCACGCTACCAATTCTAGAATTGGGACTTGTGTCTTGAAACATTGTTCTGCCTCCAAACACTAATTTTTATGCTCCAAAAATGAGGCTTTTGAGGCATAACCTCCGAAATGAGGTTCTAAGAACACCATGTTTGTCAAAATCATGTTTTGACACCATCAACTTGAGAATCGGGACTTGTGTCGTGAGACCTTGTTGTTCCTTTAAACATTGATTTTGATGTTTTGAAACTGGAGCTTTCGAGCCACATGCTCTGGAATGAGGTTCTAAGAGCACGATGTGCATCAAAATCACGTTTTGACACTACAGGCTTCAGAATAGGGACTTGCGTCTTAAAAGCTTGTTGTACGTCCAAACACCAATTTTGATGATTCGAAACCGAAGTTTTTTAGGCATAAGCTCCAAAACAAGGTTCTAAGAGCACGATGTGTGTCAAAATCAACTTTTGACTCTACTGGATCCAGAATCAGGACTTGCATCTTGAAACCTTGTTGTGCCTCCAAACATCAATTTTGATGCTCCAAAACTGGGGTTGTTGAGGCACAATTTCTAAAACAGGGTTCTAAGAGCACAATGTGCATCAATATTCAATTTTGATGCTAATGGCTCTACAATCGGGGCTTGCATCTTGAAACATTGATGTGCCTCAAAACACTGATTTTGATGCTTCGAAATCGGGGCTTTCGACGCACAAGCTTCGAAATGAGGTTCTAAGAGCACGATGTGCCCCAAAATCAGATTTTGATGCTATTGACTCTAGAATCAGAACTTGCATCTTGAAACCTTGTTGTGCCTCCAAACATTGATTTTGATGCTCCAAAACTGGGTCTTTCGAGGCACAAGCTCCGAAATGAGCTTCTAAGAGATGATGTGCATCAAAATGGAATTTTGACACTACAGGCTCCGGAATAGGGACTTGCTTCTTCAAACCTAATTGTGCCCAAAAATATTGATTTTGATGTTCCTAAATCAGGGCTTTCAAGGCACAAGCTTTGAAAAGAGGTTCTACGAGCACGATGTACATCAAAATTGCATTTTGACACTACCGACTTTGCAATCCGGACTTGTGTCTTGAAACCTTGTTTTGCCTTTAAACATTGATTTTGATGTTTTGAAACTGGAGCTTTCAAGCGACATGCTTCGAAATGAGGTTCTAAGAGCACGATATGCATCAAAATCATGTGTTGACACTACAGGCTCCAAAATAGGGACTTGCATCAAGATTTTTAGGCATAAACTCCGAAACAAGGTTCTAAGAGCACGATGTGCGTCAAAATAAAATTTTGACGCTACTGTCTCTAGATCAGGACTTGCATCTTGAAACCTTGTTGTGCCTGCAAACATCGATTTTGATGCACCAAATTTGGTGCTTTTGAGGCACAATTTCTAAAATAGGGTTCTAAGAGCACAATGTGCATCAAAATTTAATTTTGATGGTACTGGCTCTAGAATCAGTGTTTGCATTTTGAAACCTAGTTGTGCCTGAAAACACTGATTTGGATGCTCCAAAACTGTGGCTTTTGAGGCACAAGCTTTGAAATGAGGTTCTAAGAGCACGATGTGTGCCAAAATTAGGTTTTGACACTATTGACTCTAGAATCGGGAGTTGCATCTTGAAACCTTGTTGTTCCTACAAACATTGATTTTGATGCTCCAAAACTGGGGCTTTCGAGGCACAAGCTCTGAAATGAGATTCTAAGAGAATGATGTGTGTCAAAATGGAATTGTGACGCTACAGACTCCGGAATAGTGACTTATATCTTGAAATTTTCTTGTGCCTTAGAACATTCATTTTGATGTTCCAAAATTAGGGCTTTCAAGGCACAAGCTCCAAAATGAGGGTCTAAGAGCATGATGTACATCAAAATTGCGTTTTGACGCTATCGACTCTATAATAGGGACTTGCGTCTTGGAAGCTTGTTGTGTCTCCAAACACCAATTTTGATGCTTCGAAGCCAAATATTTTGAGGCATAAGCTCCAAAACAAGGCTCTAAGAGCAGGATGTGAGTCAAAATCAAATCTTGACGTTACCGGCTCCACAATCAGGACTTGCATCTTGAATCATTGTTGTGCCTCCAAACATCGATTTTGATGCTCTGAAATGAGCTTCTAAGAGAATGATGTGCGTCAAAATCAAATTTTGACGCTACAAGCTCAATAATAGGGACTTGCTTCTTGAAACCTTGTTGTGCCTCAAAACATTGATTTTGATGTTTCAAAATAAGGGCTTTCAAGGTACAAGCTCCGAAATGAGGTTCTAAGAGCACAATGTACATCAAAATTGTGTTTTGACGCTACCGACTATGGAATTGGGACTTGTGTCTGGAAACCTTGTTGTGCCTCCAAACTGCAATTTTAATGCTCCAAAAATGAGACTTTTCAGGCACGACCTCAGAAATGAGGTTCTAAGAACACCATGTTTTTCAAAATCGTGTTTTAACGCAATCAACTTGAGAATCAGGACTTGTGTCTTAGAAACTTGTTGTGCCTTTAAACATTGATTTTGATGTTTTTAAACTGGAGCTTTCGATTCACATGCTCCAAAATGGGGTTCTATGAGCACGACGTGCATCTTAAAAGCTTGTTGTGCCTCCAAACACCAATTTCGATGCTTCGAAACTGAATATTCTGAGGCATAAGCTCCGAAACAAGGATCTCAGAGCACGATGTGCATCAGAATCAAATTCTTATACTACCTACTCTAGAATCAGGACTTGCATCTTGAAACCTTGTTGTGCCTCCAAACATCAATTTTGATGCTCCAAAACTGCGGCTTTTGAGGCACAATTTCTAAAACAGGGTTCTAAGAGCACAATGTGCATAGAAATAAAATTTTGATGCTACTGGCTCTAGAATTGGGGCTTGCATCTTGAAACCTTGTTGTGACTCAAAAAATCGATTTTGATGCTCCGAAGTTGGGGCTTTCGAGGCAAAAGCTTCGAAATGAGGTTCTAAGAGCACGATGTGCGCCAAAATTAGATTTTGACGCTATTGACTCTAGAATCGGGACTTGCCTCTGGAATAGGGACTTGCTTCTTGAAACCTTGTTGTGCCTCAAAAGATTGATTTTGATGTTCCAAAATCAGGGCTTTCAAGGTACAAGCTTCGAAATGAGGTTCTAAGAGAATGATGTACATCAAAATTTTCTTTTGACGCTACCGACTCTAGAATTGGCACTTGTGTCTTAAAATCTTGTTGTGCCTTTAAACATTGCTTTTGATGTTTGGAAACTGGAGCTTTCGGGCCACACGCTCTGAAACAAGTTCTAAGAGCACGATGTGCATCAAAATCACGCTTTGACACTACAGGCTTCGGAATAGGGACTTGCGTCTTAAAAGCTCGTTGTACCTCCAAACACCAATTTTTATGATTCGAAACCAAATATTTTGAGGCATAAGCTCCAAAACAAGGTTCTAAGAGCACGTTGTGCCTCAAAATCAGATTTTGACGCTATTGACTCTAGAATCAACACTTGCATCTTGAAACCTTGTTATGCCTCCAAACATTGATTTTGGTGCTCCAAAACTGGGCCTTTCAAGGCACAAGCTCCGAAATGAGCTTCTAAGAGATGATGTGCGTCAAAATGGAATTTTGACGCTACAGGATCTGGAATAGGGACTTGCTTCTTGAAACCTTATTGTGCCCCAAAACATTGATTAAAATGTTCCAAAATTAGGGCTTTCAAGGGACAAGCTCTGAAATGAGGTTCTAAGAGCACGATGTACATCAAAATTATGTTTTGATGCTACTGACTTTGGCATTGGGACTTGTGTTTTGAAACTTTTTTGTGCCTCCAAACACTAATGTTTATGCTCCAAAACGAGGATTTTGAGGGACGACCTCCGAAATTAGGTTCTAAGAACACCATGTTTGTCAAAATCGTGTTTTGACGATATCAGCTTGAGAATTGGGACTTGTGTCTTGAAACCTCGTTGTATCTTTAAACATTGATTTTGATGTTTTGAAACTAGAGCTTTCGAGCCACATGCTCCGAAACAAGGTTCTAAGAGCACGATGTGCATCAAAATCACATTTTGAGAGTACAAGCTCCGGAACAGGGACTTGCGTCTTCAAAGCTTGTTGTGCCTCCAAACAATGATTTTGAAAATTTGTTGGGCTTTTGAGGCTCAATTTCTAACACAGGGTTCAAAGAGCACAATGTGCATCAAAATTGAATTTTGATGCTTCTAACTCTAGAATCGAGGCTTGCATCTTGAAACCTTTTTGTGCCTCAAAACACTGATTTTGATGCTCCGAAACTAAGGCTTTCGAGCCACAAGCTTGGAAATGAGGATCTAATAGCATGATATGTGCCAAAATTAGATTTTGATGCTATTGACTCTAGAATCGAGAATTGCATCTTGAAACCTTGTTGTGCCTCCAACCATTGATTTTGATTCTCCAAAACTGGGTCTTTCAAGTCACAAGCTCCGAAATAAGATTCTAAGAGAATGATGTGCTTCAAAATGGAATTTTGATGCTACAGGTTGCGGAATAGGGATTTACTTCTTGAAACCTTGTTGTGCCTCAAAAAAATGATTTTGATGTTCCAAAATCAAGGCTTTCAAGGCACAAGCTCCAAAACAAGGTTCTAAAACAATGTTCTAAGAGCACGATCCATGTCAAAATCATATTTTGATGCTACCGGCTTCTGAATCAAGACTTGCATCTTGAATCCTTGTTGTTCCTCCAAACATCGATTTTGATGCTCTAGGGCTTTTGAGGCACAATTTCTAAAACAGGGTTCTAAGAGCACAATGTACATCAAAATTGAATTTTGATGCTAGTAGCTCTAGAATCAGGGCTTCAAACTCGAAACCTTGTTTTGCCTCAAAACAATGATTTTTATGATCCAAAACCAGGGCTTTTGAGGCACAAGCTTCAAAATGAGGTTCTAAGAGCACAGTGTGCACGAAAATAAGTTTTTGATGTTCTTCCAAACATTGATTTTGATGCTCCAAAACTGTGTCTTTCAAGGAACAAGCTCCAAAAAGAGCTTCTAAGACAATGATGTGCATCAAAATTCCATTTTGATGCTACAGGCTCCGGAACAGGGACTTGATTCTTGAAACCTTGTTGTGCCTCAAAACATTGATTTTGATGTTCCAAAATCAGGGCTTTCAAGGCACAAGCTCCAAAATGAGGTTCTAAGAGCACAATGTACATCAAAATTGCATTTTGACGCTACTGACTCTAGAATTGGGACTTGTGTCTTGAAACCTTGTTGTGCCTCCAAACACTAATTTTAACGCTCCAAAACAAGGCTTTTCAGGCACGACCTCCAACATGAGGTTCTAAGAACACCATGTTTGTCAAAATCATGTTTTGATGCTATCAGCTTGAAAATCGGGACTTGTGTTTTGGAACCTTATTGTGCCTTTAAACATTGATTTTGATGTTTCAAAACTGGATCTTTCGAGCCACATGCTTTGAAATGAGGTTCTAAGAGCACGATGTGCATCAAAATCACATTTTGACAGTACAGGCTCCAGAATAGGGACTTGCATCTTGAAAGATTGTCGTGCCTCCAAACACCAATTTTGATGCTTTGAAACCAAAATTTTTGAGGCATATGCTCCAAAACAAGGTTCTAAGAGCACGTTGTGCATCAAAATCAAATTTGGACGCTACCAGCTCCAGAAGAAGGACTTGCATCTTGAAACCTTGTTGTGCCTCCAAACATCGATTTTGATGCTCCAAAACTTGGGCTTTTGAGGCACAATTTTTAAAATAGGGTTCGAAGAGCACAATGTGCATCAAAATTGAATTTTGATGCTACAGTCTTTAGAATTAGGGCTTGCATCTGGAAACCTTGTTGTGCCTCAAGACATTGATTTTGATGCTCCGAAACCAAGGCTTTCAAGGCACAAGCTTCGAAATGAGGTTTTACGAGCATGATGTGTGCCAAAATCAGATTTTGATGCTATTGACTCTAGAATTGAGACTTGCATCTTGAAACCTTGTTGTGCCTCCAAACATTGATTTTGATGCTCCAAAAATGGGTCTTTTGAGGGACAAGCTCTTAAATGAGCTTCTAAGAGAATGATGCGTCAAAATGGAATTTTGATGCTACAGGCTCCGAAAAAGGGACTTGCTTCTTGAAACCTTGTTCTGCCTCAAAACATTGATTTTGATGTTCAAAAATTAGGGCTTTCAAGGCACAAGCTCCGAAATGAGGTTCTAAGAGCATGATGTATATCAAAATTATGTTTTGATGCTACCGACTCTGGAATTGGAACTTGTGTCTTCAAACCATGTTGTGCCTCCAAACACTAATTTTTATGCTCCAAAAACGAGCCTTTTGAGGCACGACCTCCGAAATGAGGTTGTAAGAACACCATGTTTGTCAAAATCGTGTTTTGATGCTATCAACTTGAGAATCGGGACTTATGTCTTGAAACATTGTTGTTCCTTTAAACATTGATTTTGATGTTTTGAAACTAGAGCTGTCGAGACACATTCTCTTAAATGAGGTTCTAAGAGCACGATGTGCATCAAAATCACGTTTTGACACTACAGGCCCCAGAATAGGGACTTGCGTCTTGAATGCTTGTTGTGCCTCCAAACATTGATTTTGATGCTTCAAAACTGGGGCTTTTGAGGCACAATTTCTAAAACAGGGTTCTAGGAGCACAATGTGCATCAAAATTGAATTTTCCTGCTACTGGCTCTAGAATCAGGGCTTTCATCTTGAAACCTTGTTGTGCCTCAATACATTGATTTTGATGCTCTAAAACTGGGGCTTTTGAGGCACAAGCTTCTAAATGAGATTCTAAGAGCATGATGTGCGCCAAAATCAGATTATGTGCGTCAAAATGGAATTTTGACCTGGAATAGGGACTTGCTTCTTGAAACATTGTTGTGCCTCAAAATATTGATTTTGATGTTCCAAAATCAGGGCTTTCAAGGCACAATCTCCGAAATGAGGTTCTAAGAGCACGATGTACATCAAAAATGTGTTTTGACGCTACCGACTCTGGAATTGGGACTTATGTCTTGAAACCTTGTTGTGCCTCCAAACACTAATTTTAATGCTCCAAAAATGAGACTTTTGAGGCACAACCTCCCAAATGAGGTTCTAAGAACACCATGTTTTTTAAAATTATGTTTTGACTCAATTAGCTTGAGAATTGGGACTTGTCCCTTGAAACCTTGTTGTGCCTTTAAACATTGATTTTGATGTTTTGAAACTAGAGCTTTCGAGCCACACGATTGAAAACAATTTTCTATGAGCATGATGTGCATCAAAATCACGTTTTGACACTACAGGCTCTTGAATAGGGACTTGCATCTTGAAAGCTTGTTGTGCCTCCAAAGACCAATTTCAATGCGTCGAAACCGAAGATTTTGAGGCATAAGCTCTAAAACAAGGTTCTAAGAGCACGATGTGAGTCAAACTCAAACTTTGATGCTACCGGCTCTGAAATCAGGACTTGCATCCTGAAACCTTGTTGTGCCTCCAAACATTAATTTTGATGATCCAAAACTGGGGCTTTTGAAGCACAATGTGCATCAAAATTGAATTTTGATTCTACTGGCTCTAGAATTGGGGCTTGCATCTTGAAACATTATTGTGCCTTAAACATAGATTTTTTGATGTTTTGAAATTAGAGCTTTCGAGCCACACACTCCAAAGCGAGGTTCTAAGAGCACGATGTGCATCAAAATCATGTTTTGACACACCAATTTTGATGCTTCGAAGCCAAAGATTTTGAGGCATAAGCTCCAAAAAAATTTTCCAAGAGCACGATCTGCATGAAATTTTGAGGCTACCTGCTCCACAATAAGGAAATGCATCTTAAAACATTGTTGTGCCTCCAAACATCGATTTTGATGCTCCAAAATTGGGGCTTTTGAGGCACAATTTCTAATTTTAAGAGCACAATTTGCATCAAAATTGACAAAATTGAATTTTGATGCTACTAGCTCAAGATTTGGCACTTGCATCTTGAAACCTTGTTGTGCCTCAAAACACTGATTTTTTTGCTCCGAAACCGGGGCTTTCGAGGCACAAGCTTCGAAATGAGGTTCTAAGAGCACAGTGCGTCAAAATCAGATTTTCACGCTATTGACCCTAGAATCAGGACTTGCATCTTGAAACCTTGTTGTGACTCCAAATATTGATTTTGATGCTCCAAAATTGGGTCTTTCAAGGCACAAGCTCCGAAATGAGCTTTTAAGAGAATGATGTGCATCAAAATCGAATTTTGACGCTACAGGCTCCAGAATAGGGACTTGCTTCTTGAAACCTTGTTGTGCCTCAAAATATTGATTTTGATATTCCAAAGTCAGGGCTTTCAAGGCACAAGCTCCGAAAGGAGCTTCTAAGAGCATGACGTACCTCAAAATTGCATTTTGACACTATCGACTCTGCAATTGGGACTTGTGTCTTGAAACCTTGCGACTCCAAACACTAATTTTTATGCTCCAAAAATGAAGCTTTTGAGTCACAACCTACGAAATGGGGTTCTAAGAACACCATGTTTGTCAAAATCATGTTTTGATGCTATCAGCTTGAGAATCGGGATTTGTGTCTTGAAACCTTGTTGTGCCTTTAAACATTGGTTTTGATGTTTTGAAACTGGAGCTTTCGAGCCACATGCTCCCAAATGATGTTCTAAGAGCACGATGTGCATCAAAATCACGTTTTGACACTACAAGCTCCATAATAGGGACTTGCATCTTGAAAGCTTGTTGTGCCTCCGAACACAAATTTTGATGCCTTGAAACCAAATATTTTGAGGCATAAGCTGCAAAACAAGGTTCTAAGAGCACGATGTGCGTCAAAATTAAATTTTGACGCTACTGGCTCCAGAATCAGGACTTGCATTTTGAAACCTTGTTATGCCTCCAAACATCAATTTTGATGCTCCAAAACTGGGTCTTTTGAAGCACAAGTTCCGAAATGAGCTTCTAATAGAATGATATGCGTCAAAATAGAATTTTGACGCTACAGGTTCTGGAAAAGAGACTTGCTTCTTGAAACCTTGTTGTGCCCTAAAAAATTGATTTTGATGTTCCAAAATCAGGGCTTTTAAGGCACAAGCTCGAAAATGAGGTTCTAAGACCACGATGTAAATCAAAATTGCATTTTCACACTATCAATTCTAGAATTGGGACTTGTGTCTTGAAACCTTGTTGTGCCTCCAAACACTAATTTTTATGCTCCAAAAATGAGCCTTTCGAGGCATAACCTCCGAAATGAGGTTCTAAGAACACCATGTTTGTCAAAATCGTGTTTGGACACCATCAGCTTGAGAATCAGAACTTGCGTCGTGAAACCTTGTTGTTCCTTTAAACATTGATTTTGATGTTTTGAAATTGGAGCTTTCGAGCCACATGCTCCGGAATGAGGTTCTAAGAGCACGATGTGCATCAAAATCATGTTTTGACACTACAGGCATCGGAATAGGGACTTGCGTCTTAAAAGCTTGTTGTACCTCCAAACACCAATTTTGATGATTCGAAACCGATGATTTTTAGCCATAAGCTCCAAAACAAGGTTCTAAGAGCACGATGTGCGTCAAAATCAACTTTTGACTCTACTGGATCCAGAATCAGGACTTGCATCTTGAAACCTTGTTGTGCCTCCAAACATCAATTTTGATGCTCCAAAACTGGGGCTGTTGAGGCACAATTTCTAAAATAGGGTTGTAAGAGCACAATGTGCATCAAAATTAAATTTTGATGGTAAGGGCTATAGAATCGGGGCTTGCATCTTGAAACCGTGTTGTGCCTCAAAACATTGATTTTCATGCTTCCAAAACTGGGGCTTTCGACGCACAAGCTTCGAAATGAGGTTCTAAGAGCACGATGTGCCGCAAAATCAGATTTTGACGCTATTGACTCTAGAATCAGCACTTGCATCTTGATACCTTGTTGTGTCTCCAAACATTGATTTTGATGCTCCAAAACTGGGTCTTTCGAGGCACAACCTCTGAAATGAGCTTCTAAGAGATGATGTGCGTGAAAATGGAATTTTGACGCTACAAGCTCCAGAATAGGGACTTGCTTCTTGAAACCTTATTGTGCCCCAAAACATTGATTTTGATGTTCCGAAAAGAGGTTCTAGGAGCACGATGTACATCAAAATTGCTTTTTGACACTACCGACTTTGGAATCCAGACTTGTGTCTTGAAACCTCGGTGTGCCTTTAAACATTGATTTTGATGTTTTGAAACTTGAACTTTTGAGCCACACGCTCCGAAACGAGGTTCTAAGAGCACGATATGCATCAAAATCATGTTTCGACACTATAGGCTCCGAAATAGGGACTTGCGTCTTGAAAGCTTGTTGTGCCTCCAAACACCAATTTTAATGCTTCGAAACTGAAGAATTTTAGGCATAAGCTCTGAAACAAGATTCTAAGAGCACGATGTGCATCAAAATCAAATTTTGACGCTACCGTCTCTAGAACAGGACTTGCATTTTGAAATGTTGTTGTGCCTCCAAACATCAATTTTGATGCTCCAAATCTAGGGCTTTTGATGCACAATTTTTAAAATAGTGTTCTGAGAGCAAAATGTCCATCAAAATTTAATTTTGATGGTACTGGCTATAGAATCAGGGTTTGCATCTTGAAACCTTGTTCTTTCTAAAAACACTGAACACCATGTTTGTCAAAATTGTGTTTTGACGCTATCAGATTGAGAATCAGGACTCGTGTCTTGAAACCTTGTTGTGCCTTTAAACATTAATTTTGATGTTTGGAAACTGGAGCTTTTGAGCAACACCCTTTGAAATGAGGTTTTAAGAGCACGATGTGCATCAAAATCACATTTTGACACTACAGGCTCCGGAATACGGACTTGCATCTTGAAAGCTTGTTGTGCCTCCAAACGTCGATTTTGATGGTCCAAAACTGTGAATTTTGAGGCACAATTTTTAAAACAGGGTTCTAAGAGCATAATGTGCAACAAAATTGAATTTTGATGCTACTGGCTCTAGAAGGGACTTGTGTCTTGAAACCTTGTTGTGCCTTTAAACATTGATTTTGATGTTTTCAAACTACAGCTCTCGAGCCACACGCTCTTTGAGGCACAATTTCTAAAATAGGGTTCTAAGAGCACAATGTGCATCAAAATTGAATTTTGATGCTACTGGCTCTAGATTCAGGGCTTGCATCTTGAAACCTTGTTGTGCCTCAAAACACAAATTTTGATGCTCTAAAACAGGGGCTTTAGAGGCACAAGCTTTGAAATGGGGTTCTAAGAGCACAATGTACGCCAAAATCAGATTTTGACGCTATTGACTCTAGAATGGGGACTTACATCTTGAAACCTTGTTGTGCCTCCAAACATTGATTTTGATGCTGCAAAACTCAGTCTTTCAAGGAAAAAGCTTCGAAATGAGCTTCTAAGAGAATGATGTGCATCACAATGAATTTTGATGCTACAGGCTCCTTGAAACCTTGTTGTGCCTCAAAACCTTGATTTTGATGTTCCCAAATCAGGGATTTCAAGGCACAAGCTCCGAAATGAGGTTCTAAGAGCACGATGTACATCAAAATTGCGTTCTGATGTTATCGACTCTGGAATTAAGAATTGTGTTTTGAAACCTTGTTGTGCCACCAAACACTAAATTTTATGCTCCAAAAACGAGGCTTTTGAGGCATAACCTCCGAAATGACGTTCTATGAACACCATGTTTGTCAAAGTCATGTTATGACGCTATCAGCTTGAAAATAGGGACATGCATCTCAAAAGCTTGTTGTGTCTCCAAACACCAATTTTGATTCTTCAAAATTGAAGATTTTGAGGCATAAGCTCCAAAACAAGGTTCTAGGAGCACGATGTTCGTGAAAATCAAATTTTGATGCTATCGGCTCCAGAAATTAGGACTTGCATCTTGAAACCTTGTTGTGCCTCCAAACAACGATTTTGATGCTCCAAAACTAGGGCTTTTGAGGCACAATTTCTAAAATACTGTTCTAAGAGCACAATGTGCATCGAGATTGAATTTTGATGCTACTGGCTCTAGAATCGGGGCTTGCATCTTGAAATCTTGTTGTGCCTCAAAACACTGATTTTGATGCTCCAAAACTAGGGATTTCGAAGCACAAGCTTCGAAATGAAGTTCTAAGAGCATGATGTGCACCAAAATCAGATTTTGACGCTATTGACTCTAGAATCAGGACTTGCAGCTTGAAACTTTGTTGTGCCTCCAAACATTGATTTTGATGCTCCAAAATTGGGTGTTCCGAGGCACAAGCTCCGAAATGAGCTTCTAAGAGAATAATATTTGTCAAAATGGAATTTTGACGCTAAAGGCTCTCAAATAGGGACTTGCTTCTTGAAACCTTGTTGTGCTTCAAAACAATGATTTTGATGTTCCAAAATCAGGGCTTTCAAAGCACAAGTTTCAAAACGAGGTTCGAAGACCATGATGTACATCAAAATTGTGTTTTGACGCTATCAACTCAGGAATTGGGACTTGTGTCTTCAAACCTTGTTGTGCGTCCAAACACTAATTTTTATGCTCAAGAAATGAGGCTTTTAAGGCACAACCTCCAAAATGAGGTTCTAAGGACACCATGTTTGTCAAAATCGTGTTTTGATGCTATCAGCTTGAGAATAGGGACTTGTGTTTTGAAACCTTGTTGTGCGTTTAAACATTGATTTTGATGTTTTGAAACTGGAGCTTTTAAGCCACACGGTTCGAAACAAGGTTCTAACAGCACGATGTGCATGAAAATCACGTTTTGACACTACAGGCTCCGGAATAGGGACTTGCATCTTGAAAGCTTGTTGTGCCTTCAAACACGAATTTCGATGCTTCGAAACCGAAAATTTTGAGGCATAAGCTCCAAAACAAGGTTCTAAGAGTACAATGTGCGTCCAAATAAAATATTGACTCTACTGGCTAAAGAATCAAGACTTGCATAGTGAAACCTTGTTGTGCCTCCAAACATCGATTTTGATGCTCCAAAACTAGGGCTTTTGAGACACTATTTCTAAAGAGGGTTCTAAGAGCACAATGTGCATCAAAATTGAATTTTGATGCTATTGGCTCTAGAATCGAGGCTTGCATCTTGAAATCTTGTTTATCCTCAAAACATTGATTTTGAAGCTCTAAAACCAGGGCTTTTGAGGCACAAGCTTTGAAATGAGGTTCTAAGAGCACAATGTGCGCCAAAATCCGATTTTGATGCTGTTGACTCTAGAATCGGGACTTGCATCTTGAAACCTTGTTGTGCCTCCAAACATTGATTTTGATGCTCCAAAACTAGGTCTTTCATGGCACAAGCTCTGAAATGATCTTGTAAGAGAATGATGTGCGTCACAATAGAATTTTGACGCTACAGGCTTCAGAATAGGGACTTGCTTCTTGAATCCTTTTTGTGCCTGAAAACATTGATTTTGATGTTCAAAAATCAGGCCTTTCAAGGCACAAGCTCCGAAACGAGTCTAAGAGTACGATGTACATCAAAATTGTGTTTTAATGCTCTCGACTCTGGAATTGGGACTTGTGTCTTGAAACCTTGTTGTGCCTCTAAACACTAATTTTTATGCTGCAAAAATGAGGCTTTTGAGGCACAACCTCTGAAATGAGGTTCTAAGAACACCATGTTTGTCAAAATCATGTTTTGACCTAATCAACTTGAGAATCCGAACTTGCATCTTAAAACTTTGTTGTGCCTCCAAACATCAATTTTGATGCTCCAAAATTGGGGCTTTTGAGGCACAATCTCTAAAATAGGAGCACAATGTGCATCAAAATTGAATTTTGATGCTAGCGGCTCTAGAATCGGGACTTGCATCTTGAAACCTTGTTGTGCCTCAAAACATTGATTTTGATGCTCCAAAACTAGGGCTTTCAAGGCACAAGCTTCAAAATGATGTTCTAAGAGCACAATATGCACCAAAATCAGTTTTTGACGCTATTGGCTCTAAAATCGGGACTTGCATCTTGAAACCTTGTTGTGCTTGCAAACATTGATTTTGATGCTCCAAAATTGGGTCTTTCGAGGCACAAGCTCCGAGATGAGCTTCTAAGAAAAACATGTGCGTCAAAATGAAATTTTGATGCTATAGGCTCCAGAATAGGGACTTGATTCTTGAAACCTTGTTGTGCCTCATGTTAGAGTTATCTTGTATTAGCTAATAATTATTTATTTAATTATTAGTCTATTAAACTCTATGCTTAAGCTAAACTTAGGCATTTAATAATTATTCTTATCCCTTTAGGGTTTCTTTAGGGTTGCATATCTTTAGGGTTTCTATTATCCTTTTATAAGGATTGTATTGTACTTGTTCATTAAATTGATTCCCTTTCCGAATGATAATTTTCTTCTTCAGAGCATTTATGCTTTTTTGCTTTATGTGTCACCATTCTTCTCTTGTGACAAGTATTTGCATGCAAGTGTTCTTGGGATCTTTGAAGTTGTATTTCCTCAACTTCTTCATGCTATCAGAGTCTACATCTGCTGCTGCTTGTTCCTGATTTTTTCAGAAGATTTTTTGGAGGAGGGTTTAAAGTTTTTTTTTTGAGTTTTTTCTTGGATCTGGAGTACCTATTTTGTTTTTGATAATTTTAGACTCAAAAGAGACCTCGTCGTTGAGCTCAGAATGCCCCCAAACCCCCATTTCCATATAAAATTTGTCAAATTTTGACAAATTTGGGTTCTTAAATTTTTTCTTTGGTTTTACCTTTTTTTGGCATGAATTTTGAGAAATTCGTAAAAAAAATCATTAAAAAAAATAAAATTTAGAGCAGTTTGGGCAAAAAAAAGACCTCATCATTGGCTTATGAAGGGCGTTTTCAGTCATTTTGATATATAATTTGACCTATTTCAGTGACAGGTGCATCCGGGCAATGATTTTTCATTTGCATGCTTTACGAGGCATAAAAAACCATATAGTTGTACCTGCAAATACGTCAGAAAATTTTCGTCAAAAAAAAAAAAAAAAACTTAATTTTTGTAACCCTTTTTATGCCCTAAAAGAAGGGTTTTTTCTTTTGGCCATAACTTGGTCATACCTGTGCTTTTTCAAAAACCTTATATCATCAGAAAGCTCTTTCCAATCCCTATCCAGATCTAGAGGTTTGAACTTTTGATTTTTCTTTTTTAAGTGTTTTTTTTCTGTCAAATCTAGAGGTTCATTTTTGCACTCGAGGAGCCATAAAATGAGCATCCGAACTCTATTTTTTAAAAAATTTATATCGTTGGAAAGCTTGTCCTCTGTACTTTCCAGCCATATGAGTTTTCTTTCCAGATTCTGCTCTAGGAATATTTCATTCATTTTTTTTTTCTTTTCAGCAATCTGGTGGATATCTTGGCTGTTTAAGGTCCTAAAATCTCTTCTCTGAGTAGGATGTCTCAGTTTTGATTCTTCTTTCTATTTCCAGTCTTCTTATCATCGTAACATTTCATTTATGCAAACACATTGAGATAAAGTGCCATCATGCATTGTTTACTTGAGATCTTGCACATCTTGTGCCTTATTGTACATGCACTACTTATAAAGTGTCATGAGGGGGTTGATGTTTGCCTTTTGTTTGTCATCTACCTTTGTCTAGTGACTGATCCTTCCATGAAATTTGTTTCATGATGTGTGTCAAGTGAGTGTTCCTTCCACGACACTATGTACTTTCTTTGCACCTTCGATGTTCCTGGTTTTTCGTCATGCAGTTCTTGTTGGTCATCTTTTTAAGTGTACTTGTCCCTCTCCCTTTTCAACATTACGGGGAGGTTTGTCCTGTTGGTTCTAATGCTTCAGTGGTTTGATTGATCAACTTTTCAGGCTTTGGTTTCTCTTACCATCTGTATCTTTGAGTTTAGTTGTTTGCCTTTGTTTGCCATCTGATTCGAGTAGTGTCATTTGAGGGCACTCATGCAGATTACAGTCTTCTCCACCTGGTCATGTTCTATTTTAGTGGAGGTTCTTTATATCAGCAGTTACTCTTCGACAGTGTTTGCAGCTATTTCCTGCTTCAGTGGTGTTCTTCTTGCTTTTCCATCTCTTTTTGGAGTAGAGTTTTTTTCCCACGTGGTTTTCTCTATTTCTCTGATTCATAGAGAGTTGGTTGTGATTGGGAACCTCATCAGGCCTTGTTGTCTTCATCATGTAGTTGCATTTTTTGCTTCATGCATTTAGTTTTTAGCTACTCCCTAAGTTCATCTTAAGGGGGGGTGTTAGAGTTATCTTGTATTAGCTAATAATAATTTATTTAATTATTAGTCTATTAAACTCTACGCTTAAGCTAAACTTAGGCATTTAATAAATATTGTAGGTATTTAATAATTACACATTATCCCTTTAGGGTTTCTTTAGGGTTGCACACCTTTAGGGTTGCTATTATACTTTTATAAGGATTGTTTTGTACTTTTTCATGAATTGATTCCCTCTCTGAATGATAATATTCTTCTTCATAGCATTTATGTTTTTTTGCTTTATGTGCCTTCATTCTTCTCTTGTGAAAGGTATTTGCATGCAGGTGTTCTTAGGATTTCTGAAGTTGTATTTCCTCAACTTCTTCATGGTATTACAACCTACATCTGCTGCCGCTTGTTCCTGATTTTTTGGAAGAGGGTTTCAAATTTTTTTTTTCAGAGTTTTTTATTGGATCTGGAGTAGCTATTTTGTTTTTGATAATTTTGGGCTCAAACAGACCTCACCATTGAGCTGAGAATGCCCCAAAAACCCCATTTCCATATGAAATTTGTCAAATTTTGACAAATTTGGGTTCTAAAATTTTTTCTTTGGTTTTGCCTTTTTTTGGCACGAATTTTGAGAAATTTCTAAAAAAATTAGGGCTTTCAAGGCACAAGCTCCGAAATGGGGTTCTAAGAGCACGATGTACATCAAAATTACATTGTGACGCTACCACCTCTGGAATTGGGAATTGTGTCGCAACCTTGTTGTGCCTCCAAACACTAATTTTTATGCTCCAAAAACAAGGCTTTTGAGGCACAACTTCTGAAATGAGGTTCTAAGAACACCATGTTTGTCAAAATTATGTTTTGACGCTATCAGCTTGAGAATTGGGACTTGTGTCTTAAAACCTTGTTGTGCCTTTAAACATTGATTTTGATGTTTCAAAACTAGAGCTTTCGAGCCACACGCTCCGAAACAAGGTTCTAAGAGCATGATGTCCATCAAAATCATGTTTTGACACTACAGGCTCCCGAATAGGGATTTGTGTCTCCAAACAATAATTTTGATGCTTTGAAATAGAAGATTTTGAGGCATAAGCTCCGAAACAAGGTTCTAAGAGCACGATGTGCGTCAAAATCAAATTTTGACGCAACCGCCTCCAGAATCAGGGCTTGCATCTTGTAACCTTGTTGTGCCTCAAAAAACTAATTTTGATGCTTCGAAACTTGGGCTTTCGAGTTTCAAGATTCAAAATGAAGTTCTAAGAGCACGATGTGCGCCAAAATCATATTTTGACGCTATTGACTGTAGAATCGGGACTTGCATCTTGAAATCTACAGGCTCCAAAATGAACTTCTAGGAGAATGATGTGTGGCAAAATGAAATTTTGATGGTACAGGCTCCCGAATAGGGAGATGCTTCTTGAAACCTTGTTGTGCCTCAAAAAATTGCTTTTGATGTTTGAAAATCAGGGCTTTCAAGGCACAAGCTCCGAAATGAGGTTCTAAGAGCACGATGTACATCAAAATTGCTTTTTGACGCTACCGACTCTAGAATCGGGACTTGTGTCTTGAAACCTTGTTGTGCCTTTAAACATTGATTTTTTATGTTTTGAAATTGGAGCTTTCGAGACACATGCTCCCAAACAAGGTTCTAAGAGCACGATGTGTATCAAAATCACGTTTTGACACTACAGGCTCTGGAATAAGGACTTCTGTCTTGAAAGCTTGTTGTGCCTCCAAACGCCCAATTTTGATGCTTTGAAACCAAAGATTTTGAGCCATAAGCTCAAAACAAGGTTCTAAGAGCACAATGTTGCATCAAAATCCAATTTTGATGGAACTGCCTCTAGAACCAGGACTTGCAACTTGAAATCTTGTTTTTCCTCCAAAACATCGATTTTGATGCTCCAAAACTGGGGCTGTTGAGGCACAATTTCTAAAACAAGGTTCTAAGAGAAGAATGTGCATCAAAATTGAATTTTGATGCTACTGGCTCTAGAATCAGGGCTTGCATCTTGAAACCTTGTTATGCCTCAAAACACTGATTTTGATGGTTCGAATTAGGGTTTTTGAGGCACAAGCACTAATTTTTATGCTCCAAAAATGCGGCCTATTGAGGCACAACCTCTGTAAGGAAGTTCTAAGAACACCATGTTTGTGAAAATAATGTTTTGACACTATAGACTCCGAAATAGGGACTTGCATCTTGGAAGCTTGTTATGCCTCGAGACACCAATTTTGATGCTTCGAAACAAAATATTTTGAGGCATAAGCTCCAAAACAAGGTTCTAAGAGCACGATGTTGTGGTAAAATAAAATTTTGACTCTACTGGCTCCAGAATCGGGGCTTGCATCTTGAAACCTTGTTGTGCCTCAAAACAATAATTTTTGATGCTCTGAAATAGGGGCTTTTGAGGCACAAGCTCGAAAATGAGCTTCTAAGAGAATGATGTGCGTCAAAATAGAATTTTGACGCTACAGGCTCCGGATTAAAGACTTGCTTCTTGAAACCTTGTTGTGCCTCAAAAAATTGATTTTGATGTTCCCAAATCAGGGCTTTCAAGGCACAAGCTCCAAAATGAGGTTCTAAGAGCACGAATGTACATCAAAATTGGGTTTTGACGCTACCCACTCTGGAATTGGGACTTGTGTCTTTTTACCCTTTTTGTCCCTCCAAACACTAATTTTTATGCTCCAAAAACATGGCTTTTGAGGAAACGACCTCTGTGATGAGGTTCTAAGAATACCATGTTTGTTAAAATTGTGTTTTGACGCTATCAGCTTGAGAATCCAAACTTGTGTCTTGAAACCTTGTTGTCCCTTAAAACATTGATTTTGATGTTTTGAAACTTGAGCTTTCGAGCCATGCGGCTCCAAAAAAAGGTTCTAAGAGCACGATGTGCATCAAAAACACGTTTTGACACTACAGGGTCCCGAAATAGGGACTTGCATCTTGAACACTTGTTTTGCCTCCAAACACCAATTTTGATGCTTAGAAACCAAAGATTTTGAGGCATAAGCTCCAAAACAAGGTTCTAAGAGCACGGTGTGTGTCAAAATCAAATTTTGACGCTACCTACTCCAGAATCAGGACTTGCATCTTGAAACCTTGTTGTGCCTCCAAACATAAATTTTGAAACTCCAAAATTGGGGCTTTTGATGCATATTTTCTAAAACAGGGTTCTAAGAGCACAATGTGCATGAAAATTTAATTTTGATGCTACTAGCTCTAGAATCGGAGCTTGCATCTTGAAACCTTGTTGTGCCTCAAAACACTGATTTTGATGCTCCAAAACTAGGGCTTTCGAAGCACAAGCTTCGAAATGAGGTTGTAAGAGCACGATGTGCGCCAAAATCAGATTTTGACGCTATTGACTTTAGAATCGTGACTTGCATCTTGAAACCTTGTTGTGCCTCCAAACATTGATTTAGATGCTCCAAAACTGGGTCTTTCAAGGCAAAAGCTCTGAAATGAGCTTCTAAGAGAATGATGTGCGTAAAAATGGAATTGTGATGCTATAGGCTCCAGAATAGGGACTTAGTTCTTGAAACCTTGTTGTGCCTCAAAACATTGATTTTGATGTTCGAAAATCAGGACTTTCAAGGCACAAGCTCCGAAATGAGGTCCTAAGAACTCGATGTACATCAAAATTGCGTTTTGACGCTACCGACTCTGGAATTGGGCCTTGTGTCTTGAAACCTTGTTGTGCCTCCAAACACTAATTTTTTATGGTCCAAAAAAAAAGGCTTTTAAGGCACAACCTCTGAAATGAGGTTGTAAGAACACCGTGTTTGTCAAAATCATGTTTTGACGGTATCAGCTTGAGAATCGGGACTTGTGTCTTGAAACCTTGTTGTGCCTTTAAACATTGATTTTGATGTTTTGAAACTGGAGCTTTCAAGCCACACGCTCTGAAATGAGGTTCTAAGAGCACAATGTGCATCAAAATCATGTTTTGACAATACAGGCTCTGGAATAGGGAATTGCGTCTTGAAAGCTTGTTGTGCCTCCAAACATAAATTTTGGTGCTTCGAAACTGAAGATTTTGAGGCCTAAGCTCCAAAACAAGGTTTTTTGATGTACAATATGCTCTTAGAATGTTGTTTTAGAGATTGTGTCTCAAAAGCCCCAATTTTGGAGTATCAAAATCGATGTTTGGAGGTAGAACAAGGATTCAAGATGCAAGTCCTGATTCAGGAGCTGGTAGCGTGAAAAATTGATTTTGATGCAGATCATGCTCTTAGAACCTTGTTTTGGAATTTGTGTCTTGAAAGCCCTAATTTTGGAACATCAAAATCACTGTTTTGAGGCACAACAAGGTTTCAAGAAGCAGTATTCTGGAGCCTGTAGCGTCAAAATTTCATTTTTACACACATCATTCTCTTAGAAGCTCATTTCGGAGCTTGTACCTCAAAAGAGCCAGTTTTGCATCAACAAAATCAATGTTTGGAGGCACAACAAGGTTTCAAGATGCAAATTGCGATTCTAGAGTCAATAGCATCAAAATCTGATTTTGGCACACATCGTGCTCTGAGAACCTCATTTCGAAGCACAAAAAGGTTTCAAGATGCAAGTCCTGATTCTGGAGCCGGTAGAGTAAAAAATTGATTTTGACACACATCGTACTCTTAGAACCTCATTTTGGAGCATATGCCTCAAAATCTCTATTCTGGAGCCTATAATGTCAAAACATGATTTTGATGCACATCGTGATCTTAGACACTCGTTTCAGAGTATGTGGCTCGAAACCTCCAGTTTCAAAACATCAAAATCAATGTTTAAAGGCACAAAAAGGTTTCAAGACACAAGTCCCGTTTCTGAAGTAGATAACATGAGAACATGATTTTGACAAACATGGTGTTCTTAGAACCTCATTTTGGAGGTCGTTCCTAGAAAGCCTAATTTTTGGAGCATAAAAAATAGTGTTTGGAGGCACAACAAGGTTTCAAGACACAACTCCCAATTCCAGAGTCAATAGCATTAAAATACAATTTTAATGTACATTGTACTCTTAGAACCTCATTTCGGAGCTTGTGCCTTGAAAGTCCTGATTTTGGAACATCAAAATCAATGTTTTGAGGCACAACAAAGTTTCAAGAAGCAAGTCCCTATTCTAGAGCCTGTAGCATCAAAATTCCATTTTGATGCACATCATTCTCTTAGGAGGTCATTTCAGAGCTTGTGGGTCAAAAGACCTAGTTTTGGAGCATCAAAATCAATGTTTGGAGGCACAACAAGATTTCAAGATGCAAGTCCCGATTCTAGAGTCAATAGAATCAAAATCTGATTTGATTTTGGCGCACATTATGCTCTTAGAACCTCATTTCAAAGCTTGTGCCTTGAAAGCCTCGATTTCAGAGCATCAAAATCAGTGTTTTGAGGCACAACAAGGTTTCAAGATACAAGCCCTGATTCTAGAGTACATTGTGCTCTTAGAACCATGTTTTAGTAGTGGTGCCTCAAAAGCCCCAGTTTTGGAGCATCAAAATCGATGTTTGGAGGCACAACAAAAGCCCTAGTTTTGGAGCATCAAAAGTCTCGATTCTAGAGTCGGTAGCGTCAAAATTTGATTTTGACAGACATCATGCTCTTAGGAGCCCATTTCGGAGCTTGTGGCTCGAAAGACCTAGGACCCTCATTTTCGGACCATAAAAATTAGTGTTTGCAGGCACAATAAGGTTTCCAGACACAAGTCACAATTCCAGAGTCGGTAGCGTCACAACATAATTTTTATGTACAACGTGCTCTTAGAACTTCATTTCAGAGCTTGTGCCTCAAAAGACCCAGTTTTGGAGCATCAAAATCAATGTTTCGAAGCACAATAAGGTTTCAAGATGCAAGTCTTGATTTTAGAGTCAAAGCGCCAAAATATGATTTTGCCGCACATCGTGCTCTTAGAACCTCATTTTAAAGCTTGAAATTTGAAAGTTCTGGTTTCGGAGCATCAAAATCATTATTTTGAGGCACAACAAGGTTTCAAGATGCAAGCCCCAATTCTAGAGCCAGTACCATCAAAATTCAATTTTGATACACATTGTGCTCTTAGAACCCTGTTTTAGAATTTGTGCCTCAAAAGCCCTAGTTTTGGAGCATGAAAATCGAAGTTTGGAGGCACAACAAGGTTTCAAGATGCAAGTCCTGATTCTGGAGCCAGTAGCCTCAAAATTTGATTTTGACGCACATCATGCTCTTAGAACCTTGTTTTGGAGCTTATGCCTCAAAATCTTAGGCTTTGAAGCATCAAAATTGGTGTTTGGAGACACAACAAGCTTTCAAGATGTAAGTCCCTCTTCTAGAGTCGGTAGCATCAAAACTCAATTTTGATGTACATCATGCTCTTAGACCCTAATTTTGGAGCTTGTGCCTTGAAAGCCCTGATTTTGGAACATCAAAATCAATGTTCTGAGGCACAAGAAGGTTTCAAGAAGTAAATCCCTATTCTGGAGTCTGTACCATCACAATTTCATTTTGACGCACATTATTCTCTTAGAAGCTCATTTCGGAGCTAGTGCCTCGAAAGCCCCAGTTTTGGAACATCAAAATAAAATTTTGTAGGAACAATAAGGTTTCAAGATGCAAGTCCTGATTCTAAAGTCAATAGCGTGAAAACCTAATTTTAGCGCACATTGTGCTCTTAGAAACTCATTTCGAAGCTTGTGCCTCGAAAGCCCTAGTTTCAGAGCATCCAAATAAGTGTTTTCAGGAACATAATGGTTTCAAGATGCAAACCTTGATTCTAGAGCCGGGTACCATCAAAATTAAATTTTGATGTACATTGTGCTCTTAAAACCCTGTTTTAGAAATTGTGCCTCAAAAGCCCCAGATTTGGAGCATCAAAATCGATGTTTGGAGGCACAACAAGGTTTCAAGATGCAAGTCCTGATCTAGAGACGGTAGCGTCAAAATTTTATTTTGACACACATCGTGTTCTTAGAACTTTGTTTTGGAGCTTATGCCTCAAAATCTTTGGTTTCGAAGCATCAAAATTAGTGTTTGGAGACTTGAGCTTACAACAAGCTTTCAAGACGCAAGTCCCTATTTCGGAGCTTGTAGTGTCAAAACGTGATTTTGATGCATATCGTGCTCTTAGAACCTCATTTGGGAGCATGTGGTAAGCTCAAGTTTCAAAACATCAAAAGCAATGTTTAGAGGCACAACAAAGTTTCAAGATACAAGTCCCGATTCTCAAGCTGATAGCGTCAAAACACGATTTGAACAAACATGGTGTTCTTAGAACCTCATTTTGGAGGCACAACAAGCTTTCAAGACGCAAGTCCCTATTTCAGAGCCTGTAGTGTCAAAACGTGATTTTGATGCATATCATGCTCTTAGAACCTCGTTTCAGAGCGTGTGGCTTGAAAGCTCCATTTTCAAAATATCAAAAGCAATGTTTAAAGGCACAACAAGGTTTCAAGACACAAGTCCGGATTCCAAAGTCGATAGTGTCAAAATGCAATTTTTATGTACATCATGCTCCTAGAACCTTATTTCGGAGCTTGTGCCTTGAAAGGCCTAATTTTGGAACATCAAAATCAATGTTTTGGGGCACAACAATGTTTTAAGAAGTAAGTCCATATTCCGGAGCCTGTAGTGTCAAAATTCCATTTTAACACACATCGTTCTCTTAGAAGCTCATTTCAGAGCTTGTGCCTTGAAAGACCCAATTTTGGAGCATCAAAATCAATGTTTGGAGGCACAACAAGGTTTCAAGATGCATGTCCTGATTTTAGAGTCAGTAGCGTCAAATTCTGATTTTGGCACACATCGTGCTCTCAGAACCTCATTTCCAAGCTTGTGACTCGAAATCACTAGTTTCGTAGCATCAAAATCAGTTTTTTGAGGCACAACAAGGTTTTAAGATTCAAGCCTCGAATCTAGAGCGAGTAGCATCAAAATTTAATTTTGATGCACATTGTGCTTTTATAACCCTGTTTTAGAAATTGTGCCTCGAAAGACCCATTTTAGGAGCATCAAAATTGATATTTGGAGGCACAACAAGGTTTCAAGATGCAAGTCTTCATTCGGGAGCCGGTAGCATGAAAAATTGATTTTGACGGACATCGTGTTCTTAGAACCTTGTTTTGGAGCTTATGCCTCAAAATCTTCGGTTTCAAAGCATCAAAATTGGTTCCTGGAAGCACAACAAGCTTTTAAGACGCAAGTCCCTGTTTCAGAGCCTGTACTATCAAAATGTGATTTTGATGCACATCGTGCTCTTAGTACCTCATTTCGAAGCGTGTGGCTCTGATGCTCCAGTTTCAAAACATCAAAATCAATGTTTAAGACACAACAAGGTTACAATACACAACTCCTGATTCTCAAGCTGATAGTGTCAAAAAATGATTTTTACAAACATGGTGTTCTTAGAACCTCATTTCAAAGGTTGTGCCTCAAAAGCCTCTTTTTTGAAACATAAAAATTAGTGTTTGGAGGCACAACAAGGTTTCTAGACACAAGTCCCGATTCCAGAATCGGTAGCATCAAACGCAATTTTGATGTACATCGTGCTCTTACAACCTCATTTTAGAGCTTGTGCCTTGAAAGCCCTAATTTTGGAACACCATAATTAATGTTTTAAGGCACAACAAGATTTCAAGCAGCAAGTCCCTTTCTCGGAGCCTGTAGCATCAAAATCAGTGTTTGGAGGCACGACATGGTTTCAAGTTGCAAGTCCCGATTCTAGAGCCGGTGGCGTAAAAATGCAATTTTGGCGCACGTCATGCTTCTAAAACTTCATTTTGAAGCTTGTGCATCGAAAGCCCTAGTTTTAGAGCATCAAAATTGGTCTTTTGAGGCACAACAAGGTTTCAAGATGCAAGTCTCAGTTTTAAAATTCAACTTTCATGCACATTGTGCTCTTGGAACCGTTTTTTGGAGCTTGTGCCTCAAAAGCTCTGGTTTCAAAGTATCAAAACTGATGTTTGGCAACATAACAAGGTTTCAAGATGCAAGTCCCGATTTTGAAGTTGTTAGCATCAAAACGCTATTTTGGTGCACATCATGCTTTTAGAACATCATTTTTGAAATTGTGTCTCAAAAGCCTCGGTTTCAAAGAATCAAAATCAGTGTTTGGACGCATAACAAGGTTTGCAGATGCAAGTCCCGATTTTGGAGCCGGTAGTGTCAAAATTTTATTTTTATGCACATCATTCTATTATAACCTAATTTTGGAGTTTATGCCTCAAAAGGCCCGATTTTAGAGCGTCAAAATCGTTGTTTGCAGCGACAACACAGTTTCAAGACACAAGTCTCGGTTCTTGAGCCGGTAGCATCAAAACGCGATTTTAACACACATCGTGCTCTCTGAACCTCGTTTTGGAGCTTGTGCATTGAAAGACCCTGTTTTAGAAAATGAAAATTAGTGTTTGGAGGTACAACAAGGTTTCAAGGTGCAAGTCCCGATTTCGAAGTTGATAGCATCAAAATTCAATTTTGACGCACATTGTGCTCTTAGAACCTCCTTTAAGAGCTTGTGCATTGAAAGCACTAGTTTCAGAGCATAAAAATTGGTGTTTGGAGGCACAACAAGCTTTCAAGATGCAAGTCCCAATTCAAGAGTCGGTACTACCAAAATTTGATTCAAACAAATATCATTCTCTTGGAACCTCGTTTCGGAGCTTGTGCATCAAAAGCCTTAATTTTGGAGCATCAAAATCGGTGTTTGGAGGCACAACAAGCTTTCAGGATGCAAGTGCTAATTCTGGAGCCGATAGCATCAAAATGCGAATTTGAAACACATCGTGCTCTTAGAACCTCGTTTAAAAGCTTGTGCCTGAAAATCTACGGTTTCATAGCATCAAAATTGATGTTTGGAAGGCACAACAAGGTTTCAAGACACAAGTCCCGATTCTGGAGCTGGTAGCGTCAAAATTTTATTTTGACGCACATCGTGCTCTTAGAAACTTGTTTTGGAGTTTATGCCTCAAAATCTTCACTTTCGAAGCATCAAATTTTTTGTTTGGAGGCACAACAAAAAGCTTTCAAGATGCAAGTCCCTATTCCAGAGGCTGTGTAGTGTCAAAACATGATTTTGATGGACATCGTGCTCTTAGAACCTCATTTAGGAGCATGTGGCTTGAAAGCTCCAGTTTCAAAACATCAAAATCAATGTTTAAAGGCACAACAAGGTTTCAAGACACAAGCCCCGATTCCAGAGTTGGTAGCGTCAAAACGCAATTTTGATATACATCGTGCTCTTAGAACCTCATTTCAGAGCTTGTGCCTTGAAAGCCCTGATTTTGGAACATCAAAATCAATGTTTGGAAGCACAACAAGGTTTCAAGATGCAAGTCCCGATTCCCATGCTGGTAGCATCAAAACACCAAGAGTTTGACGTGGAAAACCTAGTTAAGGGAAAAAGCACGGTGGGAACCTACCCACAATAAAATGATACCCCCTACAGTAGTAGTATGTTAAAATATTATAATGGGGAATGCACATGCATTCAGGAACACAGTCTAGGGAGTACGGTAAGTTTCCCAATCACACTTTCATGCTCATGGCTTCGAAATCATAACTTGCATTTTCAAGCTTATTGTGCCTCCAAACACAAATTTTCATACTTCAAAAAATTGCGTTTAGGAAGCACAAGCTTCAAAATGATGATTTGGGAGTACGATAATAACGCTTTCATGCTCATCGCCCCTCAATTATAGCTTACATTTTCAAGCTTGTTGTATCTCCAAACAAAGATTTTGTTGGTTTTACAACTTGCGTTTAGGAAGCACAAGCTTCAGAATAGAAACTTGTTTGGAAGCACAAGAAGCTTTAAAATGCAAGTTCTAATTCTGAAGCCACGAGTTGAAAGCTCAGTTATGAAACTTATCGGAATCCAAAATCATCATTTTTGAAGCTTGCGCTTTGTAAATGCAAGTTTTTTAGTCGTTAACATGTGTGTTTGGAGGTACAACAAGCTCGAAAATACAAGTTCTAATTTCAAAGCAATGCAAGTCTCTATTCTAGAGTCGGTAGCATCAAAATTCAATTTTGATGCACATCATTCTCTTAGAAGCTCATTTTGGGGTCTGTGCCCCGAAAGCCCTAATTTTGGAGCATCAAAATCAATGTTTGGAGGGACGACAAGGTTTCAAGTCGCAAGTCCTGATTCTAGAGCCCGTAGCGTCAAAACGCCATTTTGGCGCACATCATGCTCTTAGAACTTCATTTCGAAGCTTGTGCATCGAAAGCCCCAGTTTCATAGAATCAAAATTGGTATTTTGAGGCACAACAAGGATTCAAGATGCAAGTCCTGGTTTTAAGCCCGTAGCGTTAAAATTTGACTTTGATGCACATTGTGCTCTTAGAACCCTTTTTTGGAGCTTGTGCCTCGAAAGACCCGATTTCAAAGTATCAAAATCGATGTTTGGTGGCATAACAAGGTTTCAAGATGCAAGTCCTGATTTCAAAGTTGGTAGCATCAAAATGCTATTTTGGTGCACATCATGCTTTCAGAACATCATTTTTGAAATTGTGTCTCGAAAGCCTCGGTTTCGAAGAATCAAAATCGGTGTTTGGAGGCACAACAAGGTTTGAAGATGCAAGTCTCAATTTTGGAGTCGGTAGAATCAAAATTTTTTTTTTATGCACATCATTCTCTTATAACCTCATTTTGGAGCTTATGCCTCGAAAGCCCCGATTTTAGAGCATCAAAATCATTGTAGGCACAACACAGTTTCAAGACGCAAGTCCAGATTCCAGAGTCGGTAGCGTTAAAGCATGATTTTGACACACACATTGTGCTTTTAGAACCTTATCTAGGAGCTTCTACCTCAAAAGCCTTGATTTAAGAGCATCAAAATCAATGTTTGGAGGCACAAGAAGGTTTCAAGACATAAGTCTCCGTTCCTAAGCCAGTAGCATCAAAACATGATTTTAAAGCACATCATGTTCTTAGAACCTCGTTTTGGAGCTTGTGCCTTGAAAGACCCTGTTTTAGAGAATGAAAATCAGTGTTTGGAGATACAAGAAGGTTTCAAGGTGCAAGTCCTGATTTCGGAGCTGATAGCATCAAAATTCAATTTTGACACACATTGTGCTCTTAGAACCTCCTTTAAGAGCTTGTGCATTGAAAGCACCAGTTTCAGAGCATAAAAATTGGTGTTTGAAGGCACAACAAGCTTTCAAGATGCAAGTCCCAATTCAAGAGTCGGTACTGTCAAAATTTGATTCACACGAATATCATTCTCTTGGAACCTCGTTTCGGAGCTTGTGCATCAAAAGCCTCAATTTTGGAGCAACAAAATCGGTGTGCTCTTAGAACCTCATTTCGGAGCTTGTGCCCAAAAATCTATGGCTTGAGAGCATCAAAATTGATGTTTGGAGGCACAACAAGGTTTCAAGACACAAGTCCCGATTCTGGAGCCGGTAGCATCAAAATTTGTTTCGACGCACATCATTCTCTTAGAACCTTGTTTTGGAGCTTATGCCTCAAAATCTTTGATTTCGAAGCATCAAAATTGGTGCTTGGAGGCACAACAAGCTTTCAAGACGCAAGTCCCTATTTGGGACCCTGTAGTGTCAAAATGTGATTTTGATGGACATCGTGCTCTTAGAACCTCGTTTCGGAGCGTGTGGCTCGAAAGCTCCAGTTTCAAAATATCAAAATCAATGTTTAAAGGCACAACAAGGTTTCAAGACACAAGTCCTGATCCTCAAGCTGATAGCTTGAAAACACAATTTTGACAAACATGGTGTTCTTAGAACCTCATTTTGGAGGTTGTGCTTCAAAAGCCTCATTTTTGGAGCACAAAAATTAGTGTTTGGAGGCACAAGAAGGTTTCAAAACACAAGACCCGATTCCATAGTCAGTAGCGTCAAAATGCAGTTTTGATCTACATCGTGCTCTTAGAACCTCATTTTGGAGCTTGTGCCTTGAAAGCCCTGATTTTGGAACATCAAAATCAACGTTTGGAGGTACAACAAGGTTTCAAGATGCATGTCCCGATTCCCGTGCTGGTAGCATCAAAATTCAATTTTGATGCACATACTTCTTTTAGAACCTTGTTTCAAAGTTTGCACCTCAAAAGCCCCAGTTTTGGAGCATCAAAATTAGTGTTTGGAGGCACAACAAGGTTTCAAGACGCAAGTCTCGATTCCAAAGCCAATAGTGTCAAAATGCAATTTTGAAGCACATTGTACTGTTACAATCTTGTTTAGGAGCCTGTGCCTCGAAAGCTCCAGTTTCAGAGCATCAAAATTAGTGTTTGGAGGCACAAGGTTGGAAGCTGCAAGTCGTAATTTTGGAGCTGGTAGCGTCAAAACATGTGTTTGACGCACATCGTGCTCTTGGAACCTTGTTTGTGGAGCTTGTGTCGTGAAAGCCGCGATTTTGAAACATCAAAATCAGTGTTTGGAGGTACAACAAGGTTTCAAGAAGCGAGTCCCTATTCCGGAGCTTGTAGTGTCAAAATTCGATTTTGACGCCCATCATTCTCTTAGAAGCTCATTTCGAAGCTTATGGCTCAAAAGACCTAGTTTTGGAGCATCAAAATCAATGTTTGGAGGCGCAACAAGGTTTCAAGATGAAAGGCTCGATTCTAGAGTCAATACCGTCAAAATCTGATTTTGGCACACATCGTTCTCTTAGAACCTCATTTAGAAGCTTGTGTCTTGAAAGCCCCATTTTTGGAGATTCAAATTTAGTGTTTTGAGACACAACAAGGTTTCATGATGCAAGCCTCAATATTAGAGCCAGTAGCATCAAAATTCAATTCTGATGCACATTGTGCTCTTTGAACCTTGTGTTTAGAAATTATGCTTCAAAAGCCCGAGTTTTGGAGCATCAAAATCGATATTTGGGGGCACAACAAGGTTTCAAGATGCAAGTCTTGATTCTGGAGCTGGTAGTGTGAAAATTTTATTTTGACACACATCGTGCTCTGAGAACCTTGCTTTGGAGCTTGTCACTCAAAAGCCTCAGTTTTAGAGCATCAAAATCAGTGTTTGCAGGCAAATCAAGGTTTGAAGATGCAAGTCCTAATTCCAACTTCAGTAGCATCAAAACATGATTTTGACGGTCATTGTTCTCTTAGATCCTCATTTTGGATCTTGTGCCTTGAAAACCCTAGTTTCAGAGCATCAAAATATAGTCAGCAACAATAATGAATGAAAACTGAGAGGGGGGTGAATCAGTTTTCACTGGATATAACAATTTAATCACAAATTTATATGTGATCTATTGCAATAAGAACAAAGATAAAGTAAATAACAACACACATAACACCAAGAGTTTGACATGGAAAATGTAGTTAATGGAAAAACCACGGTGGGAACCTACCCACAATAAAATGATACCCCATACAGTAGTAGTATGTGAAAATATTATAATGGGGAATGCACATGCATTCAGGAACATTGCCTAGGGAGTACGATAAGTTTCCCAATCGCACTTTCATGCTTATGGCTTTGAAATCATAACTTGCATTTTCAAGCTTATTGTACCTCCAAACAGACATTTTTATACTTCAAAAAATTGTGTTTAGGAAGCACAAGCTTCACAATGATGATTTGGGAGTATGATAAGTTTCATAATAATGCTTTCATGCTCGTCGCCCCTCAATTAGAACTTACATTTTCAAGCTTGGTGTGCCTCCAAACACCCATTTTGATACTTAAAAACTTGTGTTTAGGAAGCACATGTTTCGAAATGATGATTTGGGAGTGCGATAAGTTTCACAATGACGCTTTCATGCTCGTGGCTTTGGAATTAGAAGTTGCATTTTCAACTTCTTGTTCCTCCAAACACGCTTTTTGATGCTCAAATACATGCTTTTAGGAAGCATAAATTTCAAAATGATGATTTGGGAGTATGATAAGTTTCATAATCATGGTCGTGGCTTCGGAATCAAAACTTGCAATTTCAATCTTGTTGTGCGTCCAAACGCCCTTTTTGATGCTTCAAAACATTTGTTTTAGGAAGCACAAACTTCAAAATGATGATTTGGAAGTACGATAACTTTCATAATCGTGCTTTCATGCTCATGGCTCCGGAATAGAAACTTGCATTTTCAAGCTTGTTGTATCTCCAAACAAACATTTTGATGGTTTTACAACTTGTGTTTAGGAAGCACAAGCTTCGGAACATGAAAGTATGATTATGAAACTTATCCTAATCCCAAATCATCATTTTGAAGCTTCTAAGAGAATGATGTGCGTCAAAATTGTACTGTGATGCTATCGGCTCCAGAATCGAGACTTGCACATGCTCATGGCTTTGGAATCGGAACTTGTATTTTCAAGCTAGTTGTACCTTCAAACACACACTTTGATTCTTCAAAACTTGCATTTAGTAACCAAAAGCTTCAAAATCATGATTTGGGAGTACGATAAGTTTCATAACCGTGTTTCCATGCTCATGGCTTTGAAATTAGAACTTGCATTTTCAAGTTTTTTTGTACCTCCAAACACACATGTGGCTTCCAAACTTACGTTTAGGAGGCTCAAGCTTCCAAAAGATGATTTCAGATTCTGATAAGTTTCATAACTGAGCTTTCACACTTGTGGCTTCGGAATTAGAACTTGCATTTTAAGCTTGTTGTGCTTCCAAACACACATTTTGATGTTTCAAAACTTATGTCTAGGAAGCACAAGCTTCAAAATGATGATTTGGGAGTAGGATAAGTTTCATAATCGCGCTTTCATGTTCCGAAGCTTGTGCTTCCTAAACGCAAGTTGTAAAACCAACAAAATGTGTGTTTGGAGATACAACAAGCTTGAAAATGCAAGTTTCTATTCCAGAGCCACGAGCATGAAAGCACAATTATGAAACAATTTTAACCAGATACCATATAAGAAACAATTTATTAATATAATTAAGTGGTTTTATCCACTTTTATCAAAAAAAGAAGAAAAGATAACACTACTTTAATTGTGAATCCTAATACTTGAAAGGTACTAAATTGCTTGAAATAAAATTTAAATTATCAAATAATTATACTTTGGAAATGAATTTAATACTCACTTGTTGAAGGGAAAAGAAAAACAACTATTCAACAATAAGGTTGAAATTAACCACATTATTCTTAATTAGTACTTGTTTGAAAAGGAGATTATAAAAGAGTCTAAACACATCTATTAAATTTCTCCTACAACCAACATGATATTGAAAATAAATTCATAAGAATTTCAAGACTAATTTATCATCCAAAAACAATGAACTCCCCTTTTTCAAAAATCTAGAACTAACAGCATATTGAGAAAATAAACAATTTTTAAATTAATTTCATAAACACAGTTTCATGCTCATGGCTTTGGAATCAAAACTTGCATTTTCAAGCTTGTTCTACCTCCAAACACCATTTACAACTTGCTTTTAGGAAGCACAAGCTTCGGAACATGAAAGCACGATTATGAAACTTATCCTACTCCCAAATCATCATTTTGAAGCTTGTGCTTCCTAGACATAAGTTTTGAAACATCAAAATGTGTGTTTGGAAGCACAACAAGCTTAAAAATGCAAGTCCTAATTCCGAAGCCACGAGCGTGAAAGCTCAGTTATGAAACTTATCAGAATCCGAAATCATCATTTTGAAGCTTGTGCTTCCTAAACACAAGTTTTCAATCATTAACAAATTAGTGTTTGGAGGTACAACAAGCTTGAAAATGCAAGTTCTAATTTCAAAGCGATGCAAGTCTCGATTTTGGAGCCAGTAGCATCAAAATTCAATTTTGACGCACATCATTCTCTTAGAAGTTCGTTTTGGGGCTTGTGCCCCGAAAGCCCCAATTTTAGAGCATCAAAATTAGTGTTTGGAAACACGACAAGGTTTCAAGTTGCAAGTTCTGATTCTAGATCCAATAATGAAGGAAAACTGAGAGGGGGGTGAATCAGTTTTCAATGGATATAAGAATTTAATCACAGCTTCATATCTGATCAATTGCAATAAGAACAAAGATAAAGTAAATAACAACAACACACATAACACCAAGAGTTTGACGTGGAAAACTTAGTTAAGGGAAAAACCACGGTGGGAACCTACCCACAATAAAATGATACCCCCTACAGTAGTTGTATGTGAAAATATTATAATGGAGAATGCACATGCATTCAGGAACACTGCCTAGGAAGTATGATAAGTTTCCTAATAACACTTTCATGCTCATGGCTTCGAAATCATAACTTGCATTTTCAAGCTTATTGTACCTCCAAACACACATTTTCATACTTCAAAAAATTGCGTTTAGGAAGCACAAGCGTCAAAATGATGATTTGGGAGTACGATAAGTTTCATAATAACACTTTCATGCTCGTCACCCCTCAATTAGAACTTACATTTTCAAGCTTGGTGTGCCTCCAAACACCCATTTTGATACTTCAAAACTTGTGTTTAGGAAGCGAATGTTTCGAAATGATGATTTGGGAGTCCGATAAGTTTCACAACGACGCTTTCATGCTCGTTGTTTCAGAATCAGAACTTACATAATTAAATTAAATTAAATTTCAAAGAACAATAAGCTTATTAATTTCAAATTAAATAAAATTAAAAAAATAAAAATTGAACTACTTATTTTAGTTATACAAATAAATTTCAATTACTTAAACAACTTAGAATATAAATAAATTTTTCAATTATTTGAATAACATATAATAGAAAAAAACTCAAAATCTACAAACAAATTTAGTAATAATTAGTAATTGACTCAAAATAACATATATTTTAATAATTAGTAATTAACTCAAAATCTATTTATAATATAATAAATTGTATGTATTTAATCTTTAAAAAAAGACTAAAAAAACTTTAAAAAATAAAATCTACAAACAAATTTAGAACATGAATTTAATATGATTTTAAATAAATTTGATATATATATATATATATAGAGAGAGAGAGAGAGAGAGAGAGAGAGAGAGAGAGAGAGAGAGAGAGAGAGAGAGAGAGAGATTTACTAATTTATTAATCAAGGCAAGATTTACTTTTTTTTTATAAAAAATTTCATGCATGCACAGGGAATAATTGTTTTTTCCCAAAATCCAAATAGATAATATGTTTCTAAAAAGTACAAAGATGAAATTTTTTCTATAATGCATAGAGGTGAATATTTTCCTAAAATCCACAGACATGAATATTTTCCTAAAATCCATAGAGATGGGTATTTATCTAACATACACAAAGATGAATATATTTTTATTTTATTTTTCTTTATTCTTATTTTAGATTACTTTGGCAACATATTTATTTTTGTGCAAATTATTATAATATATATATTCCATTCTAATAAAAATCTGATTTTTGTACAATAAAGAAAGTTGATTGAAGAACAGATTAAACAATATTCAAATTTGTATATGCATCACCCTGTAGATCTCTTCTCTAACTCAAGATCGAGTGGTTCGCTATCGCCCTAAAGCCGATTATTCGATTACCTTCTCGACCAGTATCCGGTCGAGTGCACCCTTAGTGCCAGTGGGGGCCCGGAATATAGAAAGGTCGGTTGGGGAATAGAGAGCGAGGCACTTTACCTTTATTTTCGAGCTATGACAGAGGCGGTCGAGTGCTCTAGCTCTATGAATGTAACATGATCGGTCAACATAAATGCCTTCACCGCCTGCCCCACCCCGGGGCCCCCACCCCTGGGGTGAGGCCTTTCACCCGGGATTGGTAAACAAAAACAAGAAAATGCCTGGCCTTTCACTCGGTCCGGTTCTTCCACCCAGCGGTCGTACCAAATGTCACCATGCCATCCAGATAAGCAGTCATATTTTGAAACAAATCTATTAAACAATTTATTTCCTACATGTAGAATAAAGAAAAAGATTTTTTTTTTTTTTTTTTATAGAAAAACAATTTTGTTACATGTATTTGTTTAAATCCATCAACATTACCTAAAAAATATTCCCTTGCAAAAACCTAAAATGGATAAAAAGAGACTTCTTTTGAAAACAAAAAAAAAATACAAAATTTCTTATATGCAAAATTCTGAAAGAGACGAGAAGAAGATTTTCTTTGAAAAGAAAAAGCAAGCAATGAATATGCAAGAGGGGAACCTAGATTTGAATGAAGAACCTTGCTAACCTCCTTCAATTCCTCCTTAAAGCTTGGTAATGATCTTCTCCAAAATCCTGCAACACATCTATAAAATTTCTCCCACAACTAACATGATATTGAAAATAAATTCATAAGAATTTCAACGAGGCACAAGCTCCGAAATGAGCTTCTAAGAGAATGGTGTGCTTCAAAATGGAATTTTGATGCTACAGGCTTCGGAATAGTGACTTAATTCTTGAAACCTTGTTGTGCCTCAAAACATTGATTTTGATGTTCCAAAATCAGGGCTCTTAAGGCAGAAGCTCCAACATGAGGTTCTAAAAGCATGATGTACATCAAAATTGCATTTTGATGCTACCGACTTTGGAATTGGGACTTGTGCCTTGAAACCTTGTTGTGCCTCCAAACACTAATTTTTATCCTTCAAAAATGAGGCTTTTGAGGTACAACTTCTGAAATGAGGTTCTAAGAACACCATGTTTGTCAAAATTGTCTTTTGATGCTATCAGCTTAAGAATCGAGACTTGTGTCTTGAAACCTTCTTGTGCCTTTAAACATTGATTTTGATGTTTTGAAACTGGAGCTTTCGAGCCACACATTCTGAAACAAGGTTCTAAGAGCAAATGTGCATCAAAATGATGTTTTGACATTACATGCTATGGAATAGGGACTTGTGTCTTGAAAGCTTGTTGTGCCTCCAAACACCAATTTGGATGCTTCGAAACCGAAGATTTTGAGGCATAAGCTCCAAAACAAGGTTCTAATAGCACGATGGGCGTCAAAATAATATTTTAATGCTACCCGGCTCCAAAATCAGGACTTGTATCATGAAACCTTCTTGTGCCTCCAAACATCAATTTTGATGCTCCAAAACAGGGGCTTTTGATGCATAATTTCTAAAACCGGGTTCTAAGAGCACAATGTGCATCAAAATTGTATTTTGATGCTACTGGCTCTAGAATCAGGGATTGCAACTTGAAACCTTGTTGTGCCTCAAAACATTGATTTTGATCCTCCAAAAACACGAGGCACAAGCTTCGAAATAAGGTTCTAAGAGAACGATGTGCGCGAAAATCAGATTTTTACGCTATTGACTCTAGAATCAAGACTTGCATCTTGAACCTTGTTGTGCCTCCAAACATTGATTTTGATGCACCAAAACTGGGTCTTTCGAGGCACAAGCTCTGAAATGAGCTTCTTAGAGAATGGTGTGCAAATTTTGATGCTACAGGCTTTGGAATTGGGACTTGTGTCTGGAAACCTTGTTGTGCCTCCAAACACTAATTTTAATCCTCCAAAAATGAGGCTTTTGAGGCACAACCTCCCAAATGAGGTTCTAAGAACACCATGATTTTTAAAATTGTGTTTTGATGTAATCAGCTTGAGAATCGGGACTTGTCTCTTGAAACCTTGTTGTGCCTTTAAACATTGATTTTGATGTTTTGAAATTGGAACTTTCGAGCCACATGCTCCGAAACAAGGTTCTAAGAGCACGATGTGCATCCAAATCATGTTTTGACACTACAGGCTCCGGAATAGGGACTTGCGCCTTGAAAGCTTGTTGTGCCTCCAAATACCAATTTCGATGCTTTGAAACCGTAGATTTTGAAGATTTTAAGGTTCTAAGAACACCATGTTTTTAAAAATTGTGTTTTGACACAATCAGCTTGAGAATCGGGACATGTCTCTTGAAACCTTGTTGTGCCTTTAAACATTGATTTTGATGTTTTGAAACTGGAACTTTCAAGCCACACGCTTCGAAACGAGGTTCTAAGAGCACAATGTGCGTCAAAATCAAATTTTGATGCTATCGGCTCCAGAATCAGGACTTGCATCTTGAAACCTTGTTGTGCCTCCAAACACCGATATTGATGCTCCAAAACTGGGGCTTTTGAGGCACAATTTCTAAAACAGAGTTCTAAGAGCACAATGTGCATCAAAATTGAACTTTGATGCTAGTGTTTCTAGAAGTGAGGCTTGCATTTTGAAACCTTGTTGTGCCTCAAAACACAAATTTTGATGCTCGGAAACTAGGGCTTTCAAGGCACAAGCTTTAAAATTAGTTCCTAAGAGCACGATGTGCGCCAAAATCAGATTTTCATGGTATTGAGTCTAGAATTGGGACTTGCATGTTGAAACCTTGTTGTGCTTCCAAACATTGATTTTGATGCTCCAAAACTGGGTCTTTCGAGGCACAAGCTCTGAAATGAGCTTCTAATAGAATTATGTGCGTGAAAATTCCATTTTTAACGCTATAGGCTCCGAAATAGGAACTTGCTTCTTGAAACCTTGTTGTACCTGAAAACATTGATTTTGATGTTCCAAAATTAGGGCTAAGAAGGCACAAGCTCCGAAATGAGGTTCTAAGAACACGAGGTACATCGAAATTGCATCTTCAAACGTTGTTGTGCCTCCAAACATCGATTTTGATGCTCCAAAACTGGGGCTTTTCAAGCACAATTTCTAAAACAGGGTTTTAAGAGCACAATGTGCATCAAAATTCAATTTTGATGCTAATGGCTCAAGAATCGGGGCTTGCATCTTGAAACTGAGGTTCTAAGAGCACGATGTGCACCAAAATCATATTTTGATGATATTGACTCTAGAATCAGGACTTGTATCTTGAAACCTTGTTGTGCCTCCAAACATTGATTTTGATGCTCCAAAACTGGGTCTTTCCAGGGACAAGCTCAAAAATGAGCTTTTAAGAGAATGATGTGCGTCAAAATGGAATTTTGATGCTACAGGCTCCAAAATAGGGACTTGCCTCTTGAAACCTTGTTGTGCCTCAAAAAATTGATTTTGATGTTCCAAAATTAGGGCTTTCAAGGCACAAGCTCTGAAACGAGGTTCTAGGAGCACAATGTACGTCAAAATTGCATTTTGATGCTACCGACTTTGGAATTGGGACTTGTGTCTTTAAACCTTGTTGTGTCTCCAAACACTAATTTTTATGTTCCAAAAATGAGGCTTTTGAGGAGGACCTCCGAAATGAGGTTCTAAGAACACCATGTTTGTCCAAATCGTCTTTCGTCACTATCAGCTTGAGAATCAGGACTTGTGTCTTGAAACCTTGTTGTGCCTTTAAACATTGATTTTGATGTTTTGAAACTGGAACTTTTGAGCTACACACTCCGAAACGAGGTTCTAAGAGCACGATGTGCATCAAAATAACGTTTTGACAGTACAGGCTCCGGAATAGGGACCTTCGTTTTGAAAGCTTGTTGTGCCTCCAAACACCAATTTTTATGCTTTGAAATTGAAGATTTTGAGGCATAAGCTCCAGAACACGGTTCTAAGAGCACGATGTGCGTCAAAATCAAATTTTGATGCTACCGGCTCCAAAATCAGGACTTGCATCTTGAAACATTGTTGTGCCTCCAAATATTGATTTTGATGCTCCAAAACCTGGGCTTTTGAGGCACAATTTCTAAAACAGGGCTCTAAGAGCACAATGTGAATCAAAATTAAAATTTGATGTTACTGGCTCTAAAAACAGGGCTTGCACCTTGAAATCTTGTTGTGCCTCAAAACACTAATATTGAAGCTCGGAAACTGGGGTTTTCGAGGCACAACTTTCTAAATGAGGTTCTAAGAGCACGATGTGCGCCAAAATCAGATTTTGACACTATTGACTCTAGAATCGGGACTTGCATCTTGAAACCTTGTTGTGCCTCCAGACATTGATTTTGATGCTCCAAAACTAGGTCTTTCGTGGCACAAGCTTTGAAATCAGCTTGTAAGAGAGTGATGTGCGTCAAAATGGAATTTTTACGTTACAGGCTTTGGAATAGGGACTTTCTTCTTGAAACCTTGTTGTGCCTCAAAACATTGATTTTGATGTTCCAAAACCAGGGATTTTAGGGGACAAGCTCCGAAATGAGGTTCTAAGAACACGATGTACATCCAAATTGCGTTTTGACGCTACCGACTATGGAATTGGGACTTGTGTCTTGAAACCTTATTGTGCCTCCAAACACTAATTTTTATTCTCCAAAAACGAGGCTTTTGAGGCAAACCTCCGTAATGAGGTTCTAAGAACACCATGTTTGTCAAAATCATTTTTTGACGCTATCAACTTGAGAATCGGTACTTGTGTCTTAAAACCTTGTTGCACCTTTAAACATTGATTTTGATGTTTTGAAACTGGAGCTTTCCAACCACACGCTCCAAAACAAGGTTCTAAGAGCACGATATGCATCAAAATCACGTTTTGACACTACAGGCTCCGGAATAGGGACTTGGGTCTTGAAAGCTTGTTGTGCGCCAATTTTGATGCTTCGAAACCAACGATTTGAGGCATAAGCTGCAAAACAAGGTTCTAAGAGCACGATGTGCATAAAAATCAAATTTTGATGCTACCAGCTCTTGAATCGGGAATTGCTTCTTGAAACCTTGTTGTGCCTCCAAACATCAATTTTGATGCTCCAAATATGGGGATTTCGAGGCACAACTTCTAAAACAGGGCTCTAAGAGCACAATGTACATCAAAATTGAATTTTGAAGCTACTGGTTCTAGAATCGGGGCTTGCATATTGAAACCTTGTTGTGCCTCATAACACTGATTTTGATGCTCCGAAATGAGGTTCTAAGAGCACAATGTGTGCCAAAATGAGATTTTGATGCTACCAACTCTAGAATTGGGATTTGTAGCTTGAAACATTGTTGTGCCTCCAAACACTAATTTTTATACTCCACAGCGAGGCTTTTAAGGCACAACCTCCGAAATGAGTTTCTAAGAACACCATGTTTGTCAAAATCGTGTTTTGACGCTATCAGCTTGAGAATCAGGACTTGTGACTTGAAACCTTGTTGTGCCTTTAAACATTGATTTTGATGTTTCACAACTGGAGCTTTCGAGCCACACGCTCTGAAATGAGGTTATAAGAGCATGAAGTGCAACAAAATCACATTTTGACACTGCAAGCTCTGGAATAGAGACTTGCGTCTTGGAAGCTTGTTGTGCCTCCAAACACAAATTTAGATGCTTCGAAACTGAAGATTTTTAGGTATAAGCTCCAAAACAAGGTTCTAAGAGCACGATGTGCGTCAAAATCAAATTCTGACACTACCGGTTCCAGAATGAGGACTCACATCTTGAAACCTTGTTGTTCCTCCAAACATCGATTTTGATTTTCCAAAACTGGGCTTTTGAGCCATAAGCTCCACAACAAGTTTCTAAGAACACGATGTGCATCAAAATCAAATTCTGATGCTACCAGCTCCAGAATCAAGGCTTGCATCTTGAAACCTTGTCATTCCTCAAAACACTAATTTTGATTCTCCGAAACCGGGGCTTTCGAGGCACAAGCTTCGAAATGAGGTTCTAAGAGCACGATGTGCGCCAAAATCAAATTTTGACACTATTGACTCTAGAGTTGGGACTTGCATCTTGAAACCTCATTGTGCCTCCAAACATTCATTTTGATGCTCCAAAATTAGGTCTTTGAAGGCACAAGCTCTAAAATGAGGTTCTAAGAGCATAATGTACATCAAAATTGTGTTTTGCCGTTACCAACTTTGGAATTGGGACATGTGTCTTGAAACATTGTTGTGCCTCCAAACACTAATTTTTATGTTGTAGAAACAAGGCTTAAGAGGCACAACCTCCGAAATGAGGTTCTAAGAACACCATGTTTGTCAAAATCATGTTTTGATGCTATCAGCTTGAGAATCGGGACTTGTGTCTTGAAACCTTGTTGTGCCTTTAAACATTGATTTTGTTGTGCCTTTAAACACTAATTTTGATGATACGAAACCAAAGATTTTGAGGCATAAGTTCCAAAACAAGGTTCTAAAAGCACGATGTGTGTTGAAATCAAATTTTAACTCTACTGGCTCCAGAATCAAAACTTGCATCTTCAAACCTTTTTGTGTTCTCAGAGCACAATGTGAAAGAAAATTGAATTTTGAAGATATTGGCTCTAGAATCGGGGCCTGCATCTTGAAACCTTGTTGTGCCTCAAAACTCTGGTTTTGATGCTCCAAAATCGAGGCTACAGGCTCCGGAATAGGGACTGGCTTCTTGAAACCTTGTTGTGCCTCAAAACATTGATTTTGATGTTCCAAAATTAGGGCTTTCAAGGCACAATCTCCAAAATGAGGTTCTAAGAGCGTATGTACATCAAAAATAGGTTTTGAGGCTATCGACTCTGGAATTGGGGCTTGTGTCTTGAAACCTTGTTGTGTCTCCAAACACTAATTTTTATGCTCCAAAAATGAGGCTTTTGAGGCACAACCTCCCAAATGAGGTTCTAAGAACACCATATTTCTCAAAATTGTGTTTTGACGCAATCAGCTTCAGAATCAAGACTTTTCTCTTGAAACCTTGTTGTGCCTTTAAACATTGATTTTGATGTTTTGAAACTGGAGCTTTCGAGCCACACACTTTGGAAACGACATTCTAAGAGCACGATGTGCATCAAAATCATGTTTTGACACTATAGGCTCTGAAATAGGGACTTGCGTCTTCAAAGCTTGATGTGCCTCCAAACACTGATTGTGAAGCTTTGTTGTGCTTCCAAACATCTGAAAACATTGTTGTGCCTAAAAACATTGATTTTGATGTTCCAAAATAAAGGCTTTTAAAGTACAAACTGTGAAATGAGGTTCTAAGAACCCGATGTACATCGAAATTGCGTTTTGACGCTACCGACTATGGAATTGGGACTTGTGTCTTGAAACCTTGTTGTGCCTCAAAACACTAATTTTTTTGCTCCAAAAATGAGGCTTTTAAGGCACAACCTCCAAAATGAGGTTCTAAGAACACCATGTTTGTCAAAATCATGTTTTGACGCTATCAGCTTGAGAATCGGGACTTGTGTATTGAAACCTTGTTGTGCCTTTAAACATTGATTTCGATGTTTTGAAACTGGAGATTTCGAGCCACACGCTCTGAAATGAGGTTCTAAGAGCACGATGTGCATTAAAATCATGTTTTGACACTACAGGCTCCAGAATAGGGACTTGCATATTGAAAGCTTGTTGTGCTTCCAAACACCAATTTTAATGCTTCAAAACCAAATATTTTTAGGCATAAGCTCCAAATCAAGGATCTAAGAGCACGATGTGCGTCAAATTCAAATATTGACCCTATCGGCTCCAGAATCAGGACTTGCATCTTGAAACCTTGTTGTGCCTCCAATAATCGATTTTGATGGTCCAAAACTAGGGCTTTTGAGGCACAATTTCTAAAATAGGGTTCTAAGAGCACCATATGCATCAAAATTGAATTTTGATGCTACTGGCTCTAGAATTGGGGCTTGCATCTTGAAACCTTGTTGTGCATCAAAACCATGATTTTGATGCTCGAAAACTGGGGCTTTCGAGGCACAAGCTTTGAAATGAGGTTCGAAGAGCATGATGTGCACGAAAAGTAGATTTTGATGCTATTGACTCTAGAATCGGGGCTTACTTTTTGAAACCTTGTTGTGTCTCCAAACATTGATTTTGATGCTCCAAAACTGGGTCTTTCGAGGCACAAGCTCCTAAGTGAGCTTCTAAGAGAATGATGTGCGTCAAAATGAAATTTTAATGCTACAAGCTCTGGAATATGAACTTGCTTCTTGAAACCTTGTTATGCCTCAAAGCATTTATTTTCATGTTCCAAAATAAGGGGTTTGAAGGAACAAGCTTCGAAATGAGATTCTAAAAGCCCGATGTACATCAAAATTGCATTTTGATGCTAGCGACTCTGGAATTGGGATTTGTGTCTTGAAACCTTGTTGTGCCACCAAACACTAAATTTTATGCTCCAAAAATGAGGCTTTTGAGGCACAACCTCCGAAATTGGGTTCTAAGAACACCATGTTTTTCAAAATCATGTGTTGATGCTATCAGCTTGAGAATCGGGACTTGTGTCGTGAAACCTTGTTGTGCCTAAACATTGAATTTTATGTTTTGAAACTAGAACTTTTGAGCCACTCGTTCTGAAATGAGGTTCTAAGAGCACGATGTGCATCAAAATCACATTTTGACACTACAGGCTCCGGAATAGGGACTTGCGTCTCGAAAGCTTGTTGTGCCTCCAAACACCAATTTCAGTGCTTCAAAACAAAAGATTTTAAGGCATAAGCTCTAAATCAAGGTTCTAAGAGCATGATGTGCATCAAAATCAAATATTGACCCTACCGGCTCCAGAATCAGGACTTGCATCTTGAAACCTTGTGCCTCCAAATATCGATTTTGATGCTCCAAAACTGTGGCTTTTGAGGCACAATTTTTGAAACAGGGTTCTAAGAGCACAATATGCATCAAAATTGACTTTTGATGCTACTAGGTTTAGAATCAGGACTTGCATCTTGAAACCTTGTTGTGCCTCAAAACACTGGTTTTGATGCTTGAAAACTGGGGCTTTCGAGGCACATGCTTTGAAATGAGGTTCTAAGAGCACAATGTATGGAAAAATCAGATTTTTACTCTATTGACTCGAGAATTCAGACTTGAATCTTGAAACCTTGTTGTGCCTCTAAACATTGATTTTAATGCTCCAAAATTGGGTTTTTCGAGGTACAAGCTCCGAAATGAGATTCTAAGAGAATGATTTGCATCAAAATGGAATAGGGACTTGGTTCTTGAAACCTTGTTGTGCCTCAAAACATTGATTTTGACATTCCAAAATCAGGGCTTTAAAGGCACAAGCTCTGAAATGAGATTCTGAGAGCATGATGTACATCAAAATTGCATTTTGACGCTACCGAATCTAGAATAAGGACTTGTGTCTTGAAACCTTGTTGTGCCTCCAAAGACGAATTTTTATGCTCCAAAACTGAGGCTTTTGAGGCAGGACCTCCGAAATGAGGTTCTAAGAACACCATGTTTGTCAAAATCTTGTTTTGACTCTATCAGCTTGAGAATCGAGACTTGTGTCTTGAAATATTGTTGTGCCTTTAAACATTGATTTTGATGTTTTGAAACTGGAGCTTTCGAGCCACACCCTCCCAAACGAGGTTCTAAGAGGAAGATGTGCATCAAAATCACATTTTGACACTGCAGGGTCTGGAATAGGGACTTGCATCTTGAAAACTTGTTGTGCCTCCAAACACCAATTTTGATGCTTGAAATCTGGGGCTTTTGAGGCATAATTTCTAAAACAGGGTTCTAAGAGCACAATGTGTATCAAAATTGAATTTTGATGCTACTAGCTCTACAATCGAGGCTTGCATCTCGAAACCTTGTTTTGCCTCAAAACACTGATTTTGATGCTCCAAAATTGGGGCTTTCGTGGCACAAGCTTTGAAATGAGGTTCTAAGAGCACGATGTACACCAAAATCAGATTTTGACGCTATTGACTTTAGAATCGGGACTTGCATCTTGAAAAATTGTTGTGTCTCCAAACATTGATTTTGATGCTCCAAAACTGGCTCTTTCGAGGCACAAGCTCCGAAATGATCTTCTAAGAGAATGATGTGCATCAAAATGGAATTTTGACACTATAGGCTCTGGAATAGGGACTTGCTTCTTGAAACATTGTTGTGCCTCAAAACATTGATTTTGATGTTCCAAAATCAAGGCTTTGAAGGCACAAGCTCCGAAATGAGTTTCTAAGAGCACGATGTACATAAAAATTGTGTTTTGACGCTACCTCCGAAATGAGGTTCTAAGAACACCATGTTTATCAAAATCGTGTTTTGACGCTATCATCTTGAGAATCAAGACTTGTCTCTTGAAACTTTGTTGTGCCTTTAAACATTGATTTTGATGTTTCAAAACTGGAGCTTTCGATCCACATGCTCCGAAATGAGGTGCATCAAAATCACGTTTTGACACTGCAGGCTCCGGAATAGAGAGTTTCATCTTGGAAGCTTGTTGTGCCTCCAAACACAATTTGGATGCTTCGAAACCAAAGATTTTGAGGCTATCAGCTTGAGAATCGGGACTTGTGTTTTGAAACCTTGTTGTGCCTTTAAACATTGATTTTGATGTTTCGAATCTAGAGCTTTTGAGCCACATGCTCCAAAACGATTCTAAGAGCGCGATGTGCATCAAAATCACAATTTGACACTATAGGCTCCAAAATAGGGAAATGCATCTTGAACGCTTGTTGTGCCTCCAAACACCAATTTTAATGCTTCGACACTGAATATTTTGAGGCATAAGCTCCAAAACAAGATTCTAGGAGTATGATGTCCGTCAAAATCAAATTTTGATGCTACCGGGTCCAGAATTAGGTCTTGCATCTTGAAACCCTGTTGTGCCTCCAAACTTCGATTTTGATGCTCCAAAACTGGGGCTTTTGAGGCACAATTTCTAAAACATTGTTCTAAGAGCACAATGTGCATCAAAATTGAATTCTGATGCTACTTGCTCTAGAATCAGGGCTTGCATCTTGAAACCTTGTTGTGCCTGAAAACACTGGTTTTGATGCTCTGAAAATGCGAAGCACAAGCTTCAAAATGAGCTTCTAAGAGCACGATGTGTGCCAAAATCAAATTTTGATGCTAGTGGCTCTAGAATCGAGGCTTGCATCTTGAAACCCTGTTGTGCCTCCAAACTTTGATTTTGATGCTCCAAAACTGGGTCTTTCGAGGCACAAGCTTCGAAATGAGGTTCTTAGAGCATGATGTACATCAAAATTATGTTTTGACGCTATCGACTATGGAATTGGGACTTGTGTCTTGAAACACTTTTGTGCCTCCAAACACTAATTTTTTTGCTTCAAAAATGAGGCTTTTAAGGCACAACCTTGGAAATGAGGTTCTAAGAACACCATGTTTGTCAAAATCATTTTTTGATGCTATCAGCTTGAGAATAGGGACTTGTGTCTTGAATTCTTGTTGTGCCTTTAAACATTGATTTTGATGTTTTGAAACTGGAGCTTTCGAGCCACACGCTCCAAAATGAGGTTCTAAGAGCACGATGTGTATGAAAATCATGTTTTGACATTAGAGGCTCCAGAATAGGGATTTGCATCTTGAAAGCTTGTTGTGCCTCCAAACACAAATTTCGATGCTTTGAAACCAAAGATTTTGAGGCATAAGCTCTAAAACGAGGTTCTAAGAGTACAATGTGCATCAAAATCAAATATTGAATCTACTGGCTTAAGAATCAAGACTTGCATCTTGAAATGTTGTTTTGCCTCCAAACATCGATTTTGATGCTACAAAACTGGGGCTTTTGAGGCACAATTTCTAAAATAGGGAAGAGCACAATATGCATCAAAATTCGATTTTGATGCTATTGGCTCTAGAATCGGGGCTTGCATCTTGAAATCTTGTTGTGCCTCAAAACATGTATTTTGAAGCTCCAAAACTAGGGCTTTTGAACTACAAGCTTCGAAATGAGGTTCTAAAAGCACGATGTGCACCAAAATTAGATTTTGACGCTATTGACTCTAGAATCAGGATTTGCAACTGGAAACCTTGTTGTCCCTCCAGACATTGATTTTGATGCTCCAAAACTAGGTCTTTTGTGGCACAAGCTCCGAAATGATCTTGTAAGAGAATGTCGTGCGTCAAAATGAAATTTTGACGCTATAGGCTCCAAAATAGGGACTTGCTTCTTGAAACCTTGTTGTGCCTCAAAACATTGATTTTGATGTTCCAAAATCAGGGCTTTCAAGGCACAAGCTCCTAAACGAGGTTCTAAGAGTATGATGTTCATCAAAATTGCATTTTGATGCTATCGACTCTGGAATTGGGACTTGTGTCTTGATACCTTGTTGTGCCTCTAAACACTAATTTTTAAGATCCAAAAACAAGGCTTTTGAGGCACAACCTCCGAAATGAAGTTCTAAGAACACCATGTTTGTCAAAATCATGTTTTGACCCAATCATCTTGAGAATCCGGACTTGCATCTTGAAACCTTGTTGTGCCTCCAAACATCTATTTTGATGCTCCAAAACTGGGGCTTTTGAGGCACAATTTCTAAAACAAGGTTCTAAGAGCACAATGTGCATCAAAATTGAATTTTGATGCTAGTGGCTCTAGAATCGGGACTTGCATCTTGAAACCTTGTTGTGCTTCCAAACATTGATTTTGATGCTCCAAAACTGGGTCTTTCAAGGCACAAGCTCTGAGATAAGCTTCTAAGAAAAACATGTGCGTCAATATGGAATTTTGATGCTACATGCTCCGGAATAGGGACTTGATTCTTGAAACCTTGTTTGCCTCAAAATGTTGATTTTGATGTTCCAAAATTAGGGCTTTCAAGGCACAAGCTTTGAAATGCGGTTCTAAGAGCAAGATGTACATCAAAATTGAATTTTGACGCTACCAACTCTGGAATAGGGACTTGTGTCTTGAAACCTTGTTGTGCCTCCAAACACTAATTTTTATGCTCCAAAAATGAGGCTCTGAAGGCAAAACCTCCAAAATGAGGTTGTAAGAACACCATGTTTGTCAAAATCATGTTTTGACGCTTTCAGCTTGAGAATCGGGACTTGTGTCTTCAAACCTTGTTGTGCCTTTAAACATTGATTTTGATGTCTCGAAACAAGAGCTTTCAAGCCACACGCTCCGAAACGAGGTTCTAAAAGCACGATGTGCATCAAAATCATGTTTTGACACTACAGGCTCCGGAATAGGGACTTGCGTCTTGAAAGCTTGTTGTGCTTCCAAACACCAATTTTGATGCTTTGAAACCCAAGATTTTGAGGCATAAGCTCCAAAATAAGGTTCTAGAAGCACGATGTCCGTGAAAATCAAATTTTGACGCTATTGGCTCCAGAAATCAAGACTTGCATCTTGAAACCTTGTTGTGCCTCCAAACATTAATTTTGATGCTCCAAAACTGGGGCTTTCGAGGCACAAGCTCCAAAATGAGCTTCTAAGAGAATGATGTGCGTCAAAATGGAATTTTGATGCTATAGGCTCTCGAATATCGACTTGCTTCTTGAAACCTTGTTGTGCCTCAAAACATTGATTTTGATGTTCTAAAATCAGGGCTTTCAAGGCACAAGATTCGAAATGAGGTTCGAAGAGCATGATGTACATCAAAATTGTGTTTTGATGCTATCGACTCTGGAATTGGGACTTGTGTCTTTAAACCTTGTTGTTCCTCCAAACACTAATTTTTATGCTCCAAAAATAAGGCTTTTAAGGAAAAACCTTCGAAATGAGGTTGTAAGAACACCATGTTTGTCAAAATTATGTTTTGACGTTTTTAACTTGAGAATCGGGACTATGTCTTCAAACCTTGTTGTGCATTTGAACATTGATTTTGATGTTTTTAAACTGGAGCTTTCAAGCCACACGCTCCGAAATGAGGTTCTAAGAGCACGATGTGCATCAAAATCATGTTTTGACACTACAGGCTCTGGAATAGAGACTTGCATCTTGAAAGCTTGTTGTGCCTCCAAACACCAATTTTGATGCTTCGAAACCGAAGATTTTGAGGCATAAGCTTCAAAACAAAGTTCTAGGAGCATGATGTCCGAGAAAATCAAATTTTGACGCTACCAGCTCTTGAAATCAGGATTTGCATCTTGAAACCTTGTTGTGCCTCCAAACATCGATTTTGATGCTCCAAATTTGGGGCTTTTGAGGCACAATTTCTAAAATAGGGTTCTAAGAGTACAATGTGCGTCAAAATTGAATTTTGATGCTACCAGCTCTAGAATCGGGGCTTGCATCTTGAAATATTGTTGTGCCTCAAAATACTGATTTTGATTCTCTGAAACTAGGGCTTTCAAAGCACAAGCTTCAAAATGAAGTTCTAAGAGCACGATGTGCGCCAAAATCAGATTTTGATGCTATTAGCTTGAGCATAGGGACTTGTGTCTTGAAACCTTATTGTGCCTTTAAACATTGATTTTGATGTTTTGAAACTGGAGCTTTCAAGCCACAAGCTCGAAAATGAGGTTCTAAGAGCACGATGTGCATGAAAATCACGTTTTGACACTAAAGGCTCCGGAATAGGGACTTGCATCTTGAAAGCTTGTTGTGCCTCCAAACATGAATTTTGATGCTTTGAAACCGAAGATTTTGAGGCATAAGCTCCAAAACAGGGTTCTAAGAGTACAATGTGCATCAAAATGAAATATTGACTCTATCGGCTCAAGAATCAAGACTTGCATCTTGAAACCTTGTTGTGCCTCCAAACATCGATTTTGATGCTCCAAAACTCGGGCTTTTGAGGCACAATTTCTAAAACAGGGTTCTAAGAGCACAATGTGCATCAAAATTGAATTTTGATGTTACTGGCTCTAGACTCGGGGCTTGCATATTGAAATCTTATTTATCATCAAAACATTGATTTTGAAGCTCCGAAACCAGGGCTTTTGAGGCACAAGCTTCGAAATGAGGTTCTAAGAGCACAATGTGTGCCAAAATCAGATTTTGATGCTATTGACTCTAGAATCGGGACTTGCATCTTGAAACCTTGTTGTGCCTCCAAACATTGATTTTGATGCTCCAAAATTGGGTCTTTCATGGTACAAGCTCCGAAATAAGCTTGTACGAGAATGATGTGCGTCAAAATGGAATTTTAACGCTACAGGCTCCGGAATAGGGACTTGCTTCTTGAAACCTTGTTGTGCCTCAAAACATTGATTTTGATGTTCCAAAATCAAGGCTTTCAAGGCGCAAGCTCCGAAACGAGGTTCTAAGAGTATGATGTACATCAAAATTATGTTTTGATGATACTAACTCTGGAATTGGGACTTGTGTCTTGAAACCTTGTTGTGCCTCTAAACACTAATTTTTATGCTCCAAAAATGAGGCTTTTGAGGCACAACCTTCGAAATGAGGTTCTAAGAACACCATGTTTGTCAAAATTGTGTTTTGACCCAATCATTTTGAGAATCCGGACTTGCATCTTGAAACATTGTTGTGCCTCCAAACATCAATTTTGATGCTCCAAAAATGGGGCTTTTGAAGCACAATTTTGATGCTATTGAATCTAGAATCGGGACTTGCATCTTGAAACCTTGTTATGCTTCCAAACATTGATTTTGATGCTCCAAAACTGGGTCTTTCGAGGCACAAGCTCCGAGATGAGCTTCTAAGAAAAACATGTGCGTCAAAATGGAATTTTGATGCTACAGGCTTCGGAATAGGGACTTGATTCTTGAAACCATGTTGTGCCTCATGTTAGAGTTATCTTGTATTAGCTAATAATTATTTATTTAATTATTAGTCTATTAAACTCTACGCTTAAGCTAAACTTAGGCATTTAATAATTATTCTTATCCCTTTAGGATTTCTATTATCCTTTTATAAGGAATGTATTGTACTTGTTCATTAAATTGATTCCCTTTCTGAATGATAATTTTCTTCTTCAGAGCATTTATGCTTTTTTGCTTTATGTGTCTCCATTCTTCTCTTGTGACAGGTATTTCCTCAACTTCTTCATGGTATCAGAGCTTACATTTTCTGCGGCTTGTTCCGCTCCCTTTTCAGCATTATGGGGAGGTTTGTCCTGTTGGTTCTAATGCTTCAGTGGTTCGATTGATCAACTCTTCAGGCTTTGGTTTCTCATACCATCTATATCTTTGAGTTCAGTTGTTTGCCTTTGTTTTCCATCTAATTCGAATAGTGTCATTTGAGGGCACTCATGCAGATTACAGTCTTCTCTACCTGGTCATGTTCTATTTCAGTGGAGCTTCTTCAGATCAGCAGTTACTCTTCGACAGTGTTTGCAGGTATTTCCTTCTTCAGTGGTGTTCTTCTTGCTTTTCCATCTCTTTTTGGAGTAGAGTTTTTTTCTCACGTGGTTTTCTCTATTTCTCCGATTCATAGAGAGTTGGTTGTGATTGGGTACCTCATTAGGCCTTATTGTCAGGACCCAAATTTGCCTTCATCATGTAGTTGCATTTTTTGCTTCATGCATTTAGTTTTTAGCTACTCCCTAAGTTCATCTTAAGAGGGGGTGTTAGAGTTATCTTGTATTAGCTAATAATTATTTATTTAATTATTAGTCTATTAAATTCTATGCTTAAGCTAAACTTAGGCATTTAATAAATATTGTAGGTATTTAATAATTATTCTAATTATTAAATACACATTATCCCTTTAGGATTGCTATTATCAGTTTATAAGGATTATTTTGTACTTTTTCATAGATTAATTCCCTCTCTGAATGATAGTCTTCTTCTTCAGAGCATTTATGTTTTGTTGCTTTATGTGCCTTCATTCTTCTCTTGTGACAAGTATTCATGCAGGTGTTCTTGGGATCTCTGAAGTTGTATTTCCTCAACTTCTTCATGGTATCAGAGCCTACATCTGCTGCCGCTTGTTCCTGATTTTTTGGAGGAGGGTTTCAAGTTTTTTTTTCAAAGTTTTTTATTGGATCTAGAGTAGCTATTTTGTTTTTGATAATTTTGGGCTCCAACAGACCTCACCATTGAGCTCAGAATGCCCCAAAACCCCCATTTCCATATAAAATTTGACAAATTTGGGTTCTGAAATTTTTTCTTTGGTTTTGCCTTTTTTTGGCATGAATTTTGAGAAATTCGTAAAAAAAATCAGGGCTTTCAAGGCACAAGCTCCAAAATGAGGTTCTAAGAGCACGATGTACATCAAAATTGCATTTTGATGCTATTGACTCTAGAATTGGGAATTGTGTCTTGAAACCTTGTTGTGCCTCTAAACACTAATTTTTATGCTCCAAAAATGAGGCTTTTGAAGCACAACCTCTGAAATGAGGTTAAAAGAACACCATGTTTGTCAAAATCGTATTTTGATGTTATCAGCTTGAGAATCGGGACTTGTGTCTTGAAACCTTGTTGTGCCTTTAAACATTGATTTTGATTTTTCAAAACTGGAGCTTTCGAGCCACACACTCCGTAACGAGGTTCTAAGAGAACGATGTGCATCAAAATCACGTTTTGACACTACAGGCTCTGGAATAGGGATTTGTGTCTGGAAAGCTTGTTGTGCCTCCAAACACCAATTTTGATGCTTTGAAACAGAAGATTTTGAGGCATAAGCTCCAAAACAAGGTTCTAAGAGCACGATGTGCGTTAAAATCAAATTTTGGCAACCGCCTCCAAAATCAAGGCTTGCATCTTGAAACCTTGTTGTGCCTCAAAAAACTAATTTTGATCCTCTGAAACTCGAGCCTTCGAGTTTCAAGCTTCAAAATGAGGTTCGAAGAGCACGATGTGCGCCAAAATCATATTTTGATGCTATTGACTGTAGAATTGGGACTTGCATCTTGAAACCTTATTGTGCCTCCAAACATGGTTCTTGAAACCTTGTTGTGCCTCAAAACATTGCTTTTGATGTTTGAAAATCAGGGCTTTAAAGGCACAAGCTCCGAAATGAGGTTCTAAGAGCACGATGTACATCAAAATTGCATTTTGACGCTACCAACTCTAGAATCGGGACTTGTGTTTTGAAACCTTGTTGTGCCTTTAAACATTGATTTTGATGTTTTGAAACTGGAGCTTTCAAGCCACATGCTCTGAAACGAGGTTCTAAGAGCATGATGTGCATCAAAATCACGTTTTGACACTATAGGCTTTGGAATAGGGACTTGCGTCTTGAAAGCTTGTTGTGCCTCCAAACACAAAATTTTGATGCTTTGAAACTGAAGATTTTGAGGCATAAGCTCCAAAACAAGTTTCTAAGAGCACAATGTGCATGAAAATCAAATTTTGACGCAACCGCCTCCAGAATCAGGACTTGCAAATTGAAACCTTCTTTTTCCTCCAAACATCGATTTTTATGCTCCAAAACTGGGGCTGTTGAGACAGAATTTCTAAAACCGGGTTCTAAGACAACAATGTGCATCAAAATTGAATTTTGATGCTACTCGCTCTAGAATCGGGGCTTGCATCTTGAAACCTTGTTATGCCTCAAAACACTGATTTTGATGGTTCGAATTGGGGCTTTCGAGGCACAAGCACTAATTTTTATGCTCCAAAAATGCGCCTTTTGAGGCACATTCTTCGAAGCAAAGTTCTAAGAACACCATGTTTGTGAAAATCGTGTTTTGATGCTATCAGCTTGAGAATAGTTTTTTATGTTTGGAAACTGAAGCTTTTGAGCCGCACACTCTGAAACGAGGTTCTATGAGCACGATGTGCATCAAAATCATGTTTTGACACTACAAGCTGCGGAATAGGGACTTGCATCTTGTAAGCTTGTTGTGCCTCGAGACACCAATTTTGATACTTTGAAACCAAAGATTTTGAGGCATAAGCTCCAAAACAAGGTTCTAAGAGCATATGTGTGTCAAAATCAAATTCTGACTCTACTGGCTCCAGAATCGGGGCTTGCATCTTGAAACCTTGCTGTGCCTCAACACTGATTTTGATGCTCTGAAATTGGGGTTTTTGAGGCACAAGCTTTGAAATGAAGTTCTACGAGCACGATGTTCGCCAAAATCAGATTTTGACACTATTGACTCTAGAATCAGGACTTGCATCTTGAAACATTGATTTTGATGCTCCAAAACTGGGTCTTTTGAAGCACAAGCTCCGAAATGAGCTTCTAAGAGAATGATGTATATCAAAATGGAATTTTGACTCCAAATTACGGACTTGCTTCTTGAAACCTTGTTGTGCGTCAAAAAATTGATTTTGATGTTCCCAAATCAGGGCTTTCAAGGCACAAGCTCCGAAATGAGGTTCTAAGAGCACGATGTACATCAAAATTGGGTTTTGACGCTACTGGTTCTAGAATTGGGACTTGTGTCTTGCAACCTTTTTGCCCTCCAAACACTAATTTTTATGCTCCAAAAGCGAGGCTTTTGAGGGACGACGTCCCTAATGAGGTTCTAAGAACACCATGTTTGTCAAAATCTTGTTTTGACGCTATCAGCTTGAGAATCCAGACTTGTGTCTTGAAACCTTGTTGTGCCTTTAAACATTGATTTTGATGTTTTGAAACTTGAGCTTTCGAGCCATGTGCTCCGAAATGAGGTTCGAAGAGCACAATGTGAATCAAAATAATGTTTTGACACTACAAGCTCTGAAATAGGGACTTGCATCTTGAAAGCTTGCTGTGCCTCCAAACACCAATTTTGATGCTTAGAAACCGAAGATTTTGAGGCATAAGCTCAAACAAGGTTCTAAGAGCACGATGTTCGTGAAAATCAAATTTTAACACTACCTGCTCCAAAATCAGAACTTGCATTTTGAAATCTCCGGAATGAGGTTCTAAGAACACCATGTTTGTCAAAATTGTGTTTTGATGCTATCAGCTTGAGAATAGGGACTTGTGTCTTGAAACCTTCTTATGCCTTTAAACATTGATTTTGATGTTTCAAAACTGGAGCTTTCGAGCCACACGCTCTGAAATGAGATTCTAAGAGCACGATGTGCATCAAAATCACGTTTTGATACTACAGGCTCCGGAATAGGGACTTGTGTCTTGAAAGCTTGGTGTGCCTCCAAACACCAATTTTGATGCTTTGAAACAAAAGATTTTGAGGCAGAAGCTCCAAAACAAGGTTCTAAGAGCACGATGTGCGCCCAAATCATATTTTGACGCTATTGATTGTAGAATAGGGACTTGCATCTTGAAACCTTATTGTGCCTCCAAACATTGATTTTGATGTTCGAAAACTGGGTCTTTCGAGACACAAGCTCCGAAATGAACTTCTAAGAGAATGATTTGCGTGAAAATGGAATTTTGACACTACAGGCTCCCAAATAGTGACATGCTTCTTGAAACCTTGTTGTGCCTCAAAACATTGCTTTTGATGTTCAAAAATTAGGGCTTTCAAGGAACAAGCTCCGAAATGAGGTTCTAAGAGCACGATGTACATCAAAATTGTGTTTTGACGCTATCGACTCTGGAATCGGGACTTGTATCTTGAAACCTTGTTGTGCCTTTAAACATTGATTTTGATGTTTTGAAACTAGAGCTTTCGGGCCAGATGCTTTGAAATGAGGTTCTAAGAGCACGATGTGCATCAAAATCATGTTTTGACAATAGAGGTTCCGGAATAGGGACTTGCATCTTGAAAGCTTGTTGTGCCTTCAAACACCAATTTTGATGCTTTGAAACTGAAGATTTTGAGGCATAAGCTCCAAAACAAGGTTCTAAGAGCACAATGTGCGTCAAAATCAAACTTTGACGCAACTGCCTCCAGAATTACGACTTGCAACTTGAAACCTTGTTTCTCCTCCAAACATCGATTTTGATGCTCCAAAACTAGGGCTATTGAGGCACAATTTCTAAAACAGGGTTCTAAGAGAACAATGTGCATGAAAATTATATTTTGATGCTATAGGCTCTAGAATCGGGGTTTGCATCTTGAAGCCTTGTTGTACCTCAAAACACTGATTTTGATGCTCAAAAATTAGGGGTTTCGAGGCACAAGCACTAATTTTTATGCTCCAAAAATGTGCCTTTTGAAGCACAACCTCCGAAACGAAGTTCTAAGAACACCATGTTTGTTAAAATCGTGTTTTGACGCTATCAGCTTGAGAATTGGGACTTGTGTCTTGAAACCTTGTTATGCCTTTAAACATGGCTTTTGATGTTTGGAAACTAGAGCTTTCGAGCCACACGCTCCGAAACGAGGTTCTAAGAGCACCATGTGCATCAAAATCATGTTTTGACACTATAGACTGCGGAATACGAACTTGCGTCTTGAAAGCTTGTTGTGCATTGAGACACCAATTTTGATGCTTCGAAACCAAAGATTTTGAGGCATAAGCTCCAAAACAAGATTCTAAGAGCACGATGTGCATCAAAGTCAAATTTTGACTCTAACAGCTCCAGAATCGGGGCTTGCATCTTGAAACCTTGTTGTGCCTCAAAACATTGATTTTGATGCTCCGAAATCGGGGCTTTTGAGGCACAAGCTTTGGACTGAGGTTCTAAGAGCACGATGTTCGCCAAAATCAGATTTTGACACTATTGACTCTAGAATCAGGATTTGCATCTTGAAACCTTGTTGTGCCTCCAAACATTGATTTTGATGCTCCAAAACTTAGGCTTTTGAGGCACAAGCTCCAAAATGAGCTTCTAAGAGAATGATGTGCGTCAAAATGGAATTTTGACGCTACAGGCTCTGGAATACGGACTTGCTTCTTGAAACCTTGTTGTGCCTCAAAACATTGATTTTGATGTTCCAAAACCAGGGATTTTAGGGTACAAGCTTCGAAATGAGGTTCTAAGAACATGATGTACATCCAAATTGTGTTTTGATGCTTCCGACTATGGAATTGGGACTTGTGTCTTGAAACCTTATTGTGCCTCCAAACACTAATTTTTATTCTCCAAAAATGCGCCTTTTGAGGCACAAACTCCGAAATGAAGTTCTAAGAACACCATGTTTGTGAAAATCGTGTTTTGATGCTACTAGCTTGAGAACCGGGACTCATGTTTTGAAACCTTGTTGTGCCTTTAAACATAGCTTTTGATGTTCAGGAACTAGAGCTTTCGAGCCACATGCTCTGAAATGAGGTTCTAAGAGTACGATGTGCATCAAAATCATGTTTTGACACTACAGGCTCCGGAATAGGGACTTGCATCTTGAAAGCTTGTTGTGCCTCCAATAACCAATTTTGATGCTTCAAAACCAAAGATTTTGAGGCATAAGCTCCAAAAAAAGGTTCTAAGAGCACGATGTGTGTCAAAATTAAATTTTGACTCTATTGACTCCAGAATGAGGACTTGCATCTTCAAACCTTGTTGTGCCTCCAAACATCGATTTTGATGCTCCAAAACTAGGGCTTTTCAGGTACAATTTCTAAAACAGGGTTCTAAGAGCACAATGTGCATCAAAATTGAATTTTGATGCTAATGGCTCTAGAATCGGGGCTTGCATCTTGAAATTGAGGTTCTAAGAGCACGTTGTACGCCAAAATCATATTTTGATGCTATTGACTTTAGAATTAGGACTTTTATCTTGAGACCTTGTTGTACCTCCAAACATTGATTTTGATGCTCCAAAACTGGGTCTTTCCGGGGACAAGCTCCTAAATGAGCTTTTAAGAGAATGATGTGTGTCAAAATGGAATTTTGATGCTACAGGCTTCAGAATAGGGCTTTAAAGGCACAAGCTCGGAAACGAGGTTCTAGGAGCACAATGTACATAAAAATTGCGTTTTGATGCTATAGACTCTAGAATTTGGACTTGTGTCTTGAAACCTTGTTGTGCCTCCAAACACTAATTTTTATGGTCCAAAAATGAGGCTTTTGAGGCACGACCTCCAAAATGAGGTTCTAAGAACACCATGTTTGTCAAAATCATCTTTCAACGCTATCAACTTGAGAATCGGGACTTGTGTCTTGAAACCTTGTTGTGCCTTTAAACATTGATTTTGATGTTTTGAAACTGGACCTTTCGAGCTACATGCTCTGAAACAAGGTTCTAAGCATGATGTGGACCTCTCGTCTTGAAAGCTTGTTGTGCCTCCAAACACCAATTTTGATGCTTCGAAACCAAAGATTTTGAGGCATAAGCTCCAGAACAAGGTTCTAAGAGCATGATGTATCTTGAAACATTGTTGTGCCTCCAAATATCGATTTTGATGCTCCAAAACTAGGGCTTTTGAGGCACAATTTCTAAAACAGGGTTCTAAGAGCACAATGTGCATCAAAATTGAATTTTGATGCTACTGGCTCTAGAAACGGGGCTTGCATCTTGAAATCTTGTTGTGCCTCAAAACACTGATTTTGGTGCTTTGAAACCGGGCTTTCAAGGCACAAGGTTCAAAATGAGGTTCTAAGAGCACGATGTGCGCCAAAATCATATTTTGATGCTATTGACTCTAGAATCAGGACTTGTATCTTGAAACCTTGTTGTGCCTCCAAACATTGATTTTGATGCTCGAAGACTTGGTCTTTCCAGACACAAGCTCCGGAATGAGCTTTTAAGAGAATAGGACTTGCATCTTGAAAAACAGGGTTCTAAGAGCACAATGTGCATAAAAATTGAATTTTGATGCTACTGGCTCTAGAATCGGGGCTTGCATCTTGAAACTTTGTTGTGCATCAAAACACTAATTTTGATGCTCTGAAACTGGGGCTTTCGAGGCACAAGCTTCGAAATGAGGTTCTAAGAGCACGATGTGCGCCAAAATCAGATTTTGACGCTATTGACTCTAGAATCAGGACTTGCATCTTAAAACCTTGTTGTGCTTCCAAACATTGATTTTGATGCAAAATATGATTTTGGCACACATTATGGTCTTAGAGCCTTGTTTTGGAGCTTATACCTCAAAATCTTGTGTTTCAAAGCATCAAAATTGGTGTTTGGAGGCACACCAAGCTTTCAAGACACAAGTCCCTATTCCGAAGCCTGTAGTGTCAAAACGTGATTTTGATACACATCGTGCTCTTAGAACCTCGTTTCAGAGCGTGTTGCTCGAAAGCTCCAGTTTCGAAACATCAAAATCAATGTTTAAAGGCATAACAAGGTTTCAAGACACAAGTCCCTATTCTCAAGCTGATAGCATCAAAACAAAATTTTGACAAACATGGTGTTCTTAGAACCTCATTCCAGACGTTGTGCCTTAAAAGCCTTATTTCTTGAGCATAAAAATTAGTGTTTGGAGGCAAAACAAGGTTTCAAGACACAAGTCCCAATTCCAGAATCGATAGCATCAAAACATAATTTTGATGTACATCATGCTCTTCGAACCTCATTTCAAAGCTTGTGCCTTGAAAGCCCTGATTTTGGAACATCAGAATCAATGTTTTGAGGCACAACAAGGTTTCAAGAAGCGAGTCCCTATTTGAGAGCCTGTAGCATCAAAATTCCATTTTGATGCACATCATTTTGGAACTTGTGCCTCGAAAGACCCAATTTTGGAGCATCAAAATCAATGTTTGGAGGTACAACAAGGTTTCAAGATGCAAGTTTTTATTCTGGAGCAGGTAGCGTTAAAATTTGATTTTGACGCACATCGTGCCCTTAGAACCTTGTTTTGGAGCTTATGCCTCAAAATCTTTAGTTTCTAAGCATCAAAATTGGTGTTTGGAGGCACAACAAGCTTTCAAGATGCAAGTCCCTATTTCAGAGCCTGTAGTGTCAAAACATTATTTTGATTCACATCATGCTCTTTGAACCTCATTTCGGAGCACATGTCCCGAAAGCTCAAGTTTCAAAACATCAAAATCAATGTTTAAAGGCACAACAAGGTTTCAAGACACAAGTCTGGATTCTCAAGCTGATAGCATCAAAACAAGATTTTGACAAATATGGTGTTCTTAGAACCTCATTAGGGAGGTCGTGCCTCAAAAGCCTCGCTTTTGGAGCATAAAAATTAGTGTTTGGAGGGCAAAAAGGTTGCAAGACACAAGTCCCAATTCCAGACTCGGTAGCGTCAAAACCCAATTTTGATGTACATTGTGCTCTTAGAACCTCATTTCGGAGCTTGTGCCTTGAAAGCTCTGATTTGGGAACATCAAAATCAATTTTTTGACGCACAACAAGGTTTCAAGAAGCAAGTCCGTATTCCGGAGCCTGTAGCATCAAAATTCCATTTTGATGCACATCATTCTCTTAGAAGCTCATTTTGGAGCTTGTGCTTCAAAAGACCCAGTTTTGGAGCATCAAAATCAATGTTTGGAGGCACAACAAGGTTTCAAGATGCAAGTCCTGATTCTAGAGTCAATAGCGTCAAAATCTGATTTTGGCAAACATCGTGCTCGTAGAACTTCATTTCAAAGCTTATGCCTCAAAAGCCCCAATTTCAAAGCATCAAAATCAGTGTTTTGAGGCACAACAAGGTTTCAAGATGCAAGCCCCGATTTTGGAGCCAGTAGAGTCAAAATTTGATTTTGACGCACATATGCTCTTAGAACCTTGTTTTGGAGCTTATGCCTCAAAATCTTTGGTTTCGAAGCATCAAAATTGGTGTCTCGAGGCACAACAAGCTTTCAAGACGCAAGCCCCTATTCCGCAGCCTGTAGTGTCAAAACATGATTTTGATGCACATCGTGCTCATAGAACCTCATTTCAAAGAGTGTGGCTCGAAAGCTCCAGTTTCGAAACATAAAAAACTATGTTTAAAGGCACAACAACGTTTCAAGAGACTAGTCCCGATTCTCAAACTGATAGCATCAAAACACGATTTTCACAAACATGGTGTTCTTAGAATTTTGTTTTGAAGAATGTGCCTCAAAAGGCACATTTTTGGAGCATAAAAGTTAGTAGCATCAAAATTCAATTTTGATGCACATTGTTATCTTAGAACCCGATTTTAGAAATTTTGCCTCAACAGCCCCAGTTTTGGAGCATAAAAATCGATGTTTGGAGGAAAAAGAAGGTTTCAATTTGCAAGTCCTTATTTTGGAGGCGGTTGTGTCAAAATTTTATTTTCATGCACATTTTTCTCTTAGAAACTTGTTTTGGAGCTTATGCCTCAAAATCTTCAGTTTCAAAGCATCAAAATTTTGTGTTTGGAGGCACAACAAGCTTTCGAGACGCAAGTCCCTATTCTGAGTACATCGTGGTCTTAGAACCTCGTTTCAGAGCATGTGGCTCGAAAGCTCTAGTTTCAAAACATCAAAATCAATGTTTAAAGGCACAACAAGGTTTCAAAACACAAGTCTCGATTCTAGAGTCGGTAGCGTCAAAACGCAATTTTGATGTACATCGTGCTCTTAGAACCTCATTTCGAAGCTGGTGCCTTTAAAGCCCTGATTTTTGAACATCAAAAGCAATGTTTTGAAGCACAACAAGGTTTCAAGAACCATGTTTGGAGGCACAATAAGGTTTCAAGATGCAAGTCCCGATTCTACAGTCAATAGCATCAAAATATGATTTTGGCACACATCGTGCTCTTAGAACCTCATTTTGAAGCTTGAAACTCGAATTCCCGAGTTTCAGAGGATCAAAATTAGTTTTTTGAGGCACAACAAGGTTTCAAGATGCAAGCCCTAATTTTGGAGGCGGTTGCCTCAAAATTTGATTTTAACGCACATCGTGCTCTTAGAACCTTGTTTTGGAGCTTATGCCTCAAAATCTTCTATTTCAAATCATCAAAATTGGTCTTTGGAGGCACAACAAGCTTTCAAGACACAAATCCCTATTCCAGAGCCTGTAGTGTCAAAACGTGATTTTGATGCACATCGTGCTCTTAGAACCTCGTTTCGGAGTGTGTGGCTTGAAAGCTCCAATTTCGAAAAATCAAAATCAATGTTGAAAGGCACAACAAGGTTTCAGGACACAAGTCCTGATTCTCAAGCTGATAGCGTCAAAATATGATTTTGACAAACATGGTGTCCTTATAACCTCATTTCGGAGGTTGTGCTTCAAAAGCCTCATTTTTGGAGCATAAAAATTAGTGTTTGGAGGCACAACAAGGTTTCAAGACACAATTCCCAATTGCATAGTCGATAGCATCAAAATGCAATTTTGATGTACATCGTGCTCTTAGAACCTCATTTTGGAGCTTGTGCCTTGAAAGCCCTCATGTTTTTTACGAATTTCTCAAAATTCATGCCAAAAAAAGGCAAAACCAAAGAAAAAATTTCAGAACCCAAATTTGTCAAAATTTGACAAATTTTATATGGAAATGGGGGTTTTGGGGCATTCTGACCTCAATGGTGAGGTCTATTGGAGCCCAAAATTATCAAAAACAAAATAGGTACTCCAGATTATCATTCAGAGAGGGAATTAATTTATGAAAAAGTACAAAATAATCCTTATAAACCGATAATAACAATCCTAAAGGTGTGCAACCCTAAAGAAACCCTAAAGGGATAATGTATATTTAATAATTAGAATAATTATTAAATACCTACAATATTTATTAAATGCCTAAGTTTAGCTTAAGCATAGACTTTAATAGACTAATAATTAAATAAATAATTATTAGCTAATACAAGATAACTCTAACACCCTCTCTTAAGATGAACTTAGGGAGTAGCTAAAAACTAAATGCATGAAGCAAAAAATGCAACTACATGATGAAGGCAAATTTGGGTCTTGACAATAAGGCCTGATGAGGTACCCAATCACAACCAACTCTCTATGAATCGGAGAAATAGAGAAAACCACATGGGAAAAAAACTCTACTCCAAAAAGAGATGGAAAAGCAAGAAGAAGACCACTGAAGCAGGAAATAGCTACAAACACTGTCGAAGAGTAACTGCTGATCTGAAGAAGCTCCACTGAAATAGAACATGACTAGGTAGAGAAGACTGTAATCTGCATGAGTGCCCTCAAATGACACTCCTCGAATCAGATGGAAAACAAAGGCAAACAACTGAACTCAAAGATATAGATGGTATGAGAAACCAAAGCCTGAAGAGTTGATCAATCAAACCACTGAAGCAGTAGAACCAACAGGACAAACCTCCCCATAATGCTGAAAAGGGAGACGGATGGGTACACTGAAAAAGATGACCAACAGGAACTACATGACGAAGAACCAGGAACATCAAAGGTGCAGAGAAAGTACATAGTGTCGTGGAAGGAACACTCACTTGACACACATCATGAGGCGAATGTCATGGAAGGAAAACTTACTGGAAAAAGGTAGATGGCAAACAAAAGGCAAGCATCAACCCCCTCATGGCACTTTATAAGTAGTGCATGTACAATAAGGTAGAAGATGTGCAAGATCCCAAGTAAACAATGCATGATGGCACTTTATCTCAATGCGTTTGCATAAATGAAATGCTACAATAATAAGAAGACTGGAAATAGAAAGAAAAATCAAAACCGAGACATCCTACTCAGAGAAGAGATCCCAGGACCTGAAACAACCAAGATATCCACCAGATTGCTGAAAAGCAAAAAAATGAATAGAAAGAAACCTCATATGGCTGGAAAGTACACAGGACAAGCTTTCCAACGATATAAATTTTTCAAAAAATAGAGTTCCGATGCTTATTTTATGGCTCCTCGAGTGCAAAAATGAACCTCTGGCTTGGACAGAAAAAAACACTATCAAAAAAGCAAAATCAAAAGTTCAAACCTCTAGATCTGGATAGAGCTCGGAAAGAGCTTTCCGATGATACAACCGTACGGATTTGTGCCTCGTAAAGCATGCAAATGAAAAAATCATGGCCCAGATGCACTTGTCACTGAAATAGGTCGAATTATATATCAAAATGACTGGAAATGCCCTTCGAAAGCCAACGGTGAGGTCTTTTTTTTTGCCCAAACTACTCTAAATTTTGTTTTTTTAATGATTTTTTTACAATTTTCTCGAAATTCATGCCAAAAAAAGCAAAACCAAAGAAAAAATTTCAAAACCAAAATTTGTCAAAATTTGACTAATTTTATATGGAAATGGGGGTTTTGGGGAATTCTGAGCCCAAAATTATCAGAAACAAAATAGCTACTCCATATCTAATAAAAAACTCTAAAAAAAAACTTGAAACCCACCTCCAAAAAATCTTCTGAAAAATCAGGAACAAGTGGCAGGAAATGTAAGCTCTGATACCATGAAGAAGTTGAGGAAATACCTGTCACAAGAGAAAAATGGAGACACATAAAGAAAAAAAGCATAAATGTTGTGAAGAAGAAAATTATCATTCAGAAAGGGAATCAATTTAATGAACAAGTACAATACATTCCTTATAAAAGGATAATAGAAACCCTAAAGGGATAAGAATAATTATTAAATGCCTAAGTTTAGCTTAAGTGTAGAGTTTAATAGACTAATAATTAAATAAATAATTATTAGCTAATACAAGATAACTCTAACATGAGGCACAACAAGGTTTCAAGAATCAAGTCCCTATTACGGAGCTTGTAGCATCAAAATTCCATTTTGATGCACATGTTTTTCTTAGAAGCTCATCTCAGAGCTTGTGCCTCGAAAGATCCAGTTTTGATGCACATGTTTTTCTTAGAAGCTCATCTCAGAGCTTGTGCCTCGAAAGATCCAGTTTTGGAGCATCAAAATCAATGTTTTGAGGCACAACAAGGTTTCAAGAAGCAAGTCCCTATTTCGGAGCCTGTAGCGTTAAAATTCCATTTTGACGCACATCATTCTCTTACAAGCTTATTTCGGAGCTTGTGCCATGAAAGACCCAGTTTTGGAGCATCAAAATCAATGTTTGGAGGCACAACAAAGTTTCAAGATGCAAGTCCCGATTCTAGAGTCAATAGCATCAAAATCTGATTTTGGCGCACATTGTGCTCTTAGAACCTCATTTCGAAGCTTGTGCCTCGACAGCCCTGGTTTCGGAGCTTCAAAATCAATGTTTTGAAGATAAATAAGATTTCAATATGCAAGCCCCAAGTCTAGAGCCAGTAACATCAAAATTCAATTTTGATGTACATTGTGCTCTTAGAACCCTGTTTTAGAAATTGTGTCTCAAAAGCCTAAGTTTTGGAGCATCAAAATCGATATTTGGAGGCACAACAAGGTTTCAAGATGCAAGTCTTGATTCTTCATTTTGACGCACATTGTACTCTTAGAACGTTGTTTTGGAGCTTATGCCTCAAAATATTCGGTTTCGAAGCATCAAAATTCATGTTTGGAAGCACAACAAGCTTTCAAGATGCAAGTCCCTATTCCGGAGCCTTTAGTGTCAAAACGTGATTTTCATGCACATCGTGCTCTTAGAACCTCATTTTCGAGCGTGTGGCTTGAAAGCTCCAGTTTCAAAACATCAAAATCAATGTTTAAAGGCACAATAAGGTTTCAAGACACAAGTCCCTATGCTCAAGCTAATAGTATCAAAACATGATTTTGACAAACATGGTGTTCTTAGAACCTCATTTTGGAGGTTCTGCCTTAAAAGCCTCATTTCTTGAGCATAAAAATTAGTGTTTGGAGGCACAACAAGGTTTCAAAACACAAGTCCCAATTCCAGAGTTGACAGCATCAAAACACAATTTTGATGTACATCATGCTCTTCGAACCTCATTTCGAAGCTTGTGCCTTGAAAGCCCTGATTTTGGAACATCAAAATCAATGTTTTGAGGCACAACAAGGTTTCAAGAAGCAAGTCACTATTCAAGAGCCTGTAGCGTCAAAATTCTATTTTGACGCACATCATTCTCTTAGAAGCTCATTTCAGAGCTTTTGCCTCGAAAGACCCAGTTTTGGAGCATCAAAATCAATGTTTGAAGGCACAACAAGGTTTCAAGCTGCAAGTCCCGATTCTAGAGTCAATAGCGTCAAAATCTGATTTTGGCGCACATCGTGGTCTTAGAACTTCATTTTGAAGCTTGTGCTTTGAAAGCCCTGGTTTCAGAGAATCAAAATCAGTATTTTGAGGCACAACAAATATTTCAAGATGCAAGCCCCGATTCTAGAGGCGGTAGCATCAAAATTCAATTTTGATGCACATTGTACTCTTAGAACCGTATTTTAGAAATTGTGCCTCAAAAGCCCCAAATTTGGAGCATCAAAATTGATGTTTGGAGGCACAACAAGGTTTCAAGATGCAAATCCTGAATTCAAGATCTGGTAGCGTCAAAATTTGATTTTCAAGGACATCATGCTCCTAGAACCTTGTTTTGAAGCTTATGCCTCAAAATCTTTGGTTTCGAAGCATCAAAATTCGTGTTTGGAGGCACAACAAGCTTTCAAGATGCAAGTCCCTATTCCGGAGCCTGTACTGTCAAAACATGATTTTGATGCACATCGTGCTCTTAGAACTTCATTTCGGAACGTGTGGCTTGAAAGCTCCAGTTTCGAAACATCAAAATCAATGTTCAAAGGCACAACAAGGTTTGAAGACACAGTCCCGATTGTCAAGCTGAAAATGTCAAAACATAATTTTGACAAAAATGGTGTTCTTACAACCTCATTTCGAAGGTTTTTCCTTAAAAGCCTCATTTTTGGAGCATAAAAATTAGTGTTTGGAGGAACAATAAGGTTTCAAGATGCAAGTCCCCATTCTAGAGCCACTAGCATCAAAATTCAATTTTGATGCACATTGTGCTCTTAGAACCTTGTTTTAGAAATTGTGCCTCAAAAGCCCCAGTTTTGGAGCATCAAAATAGATGTTTGGAGGCACAACAAGGTTTCAAGATGCAAGTCCGGATTCTCAAGATGATTGGGTCAAAACATGATTTTGACAAACATGGTGTTCTTAGAACTTCATTTCAGAGGTTGTGCCTTAAAAGCCTTGTTTTTTGAGCATTAAAATTAGTGTTTAGAGGCACAACAAGGTATCAAGACACAAGTCCCAATTCCAGAGTCGGTAGCATCAAAACGCAATTTTGATGTACATCATACTCTTAGAACCTCGTTTCAGAGCTTGTGCCTTGAAAGCCCTGATTTTGGAACATCAAAATCAATGTTTTGAGGCACAACAAGGTTTCAAGAATCAAGTCCCTATTTCGGAGCCTATAGCGTCAAAATTCCATTTTGACACACGACATTTTCTTACAAGATCATTTTGGAGCTTGTGTCACAAAAGACCTAGTTTTGGAGCATCAAAATCAATGTTTGGAGGCACAACAAGGTTTCCAGATGCAAATCCTGATTCTAGAGTCAATAGCGTCAAAATCTAATTTTGGTGTAGATCATGCTTTTAGAACCTCATTTCAAAGCTTGTACCTCGAAAGCCCTAGTTTTGGAGCTTCAAAATCAATGTTTTGAGGCACAACAAGATTTCAAGATGCAAGCCCCAATTCTAGAGCCAGTAGCATCAAAATTCAATTTTGATGCATATTGTGCACTTCCCTATTTTTGAAATTGTGCCTCAAAAGCCCTAGTTTTGGAGCATCAAAATCGATGTTTGGAGGCAAAACAACGTTTCAAGATGCAAGTCTTGATTCTTAAGCCGGTAGATTCAATATTTGATTTTGACGCACATTGTACTCTTAGAACCTCATTTTAGAGCTTATGCCTCAAAATCTTCGGTTTCGAAGCATCGAAATTTGTGTTTGGAGGCACAACAAGCTTTCAAGATGCAAGTCCCTATTCCGGAGCCTCTAATGTCAAAACATGATTTTCATACACATCGTGCTCTTAGAACCCCATTTTGGAGCGTTTGGCTCAAAAGCTCCAGTTTCAAAACATCAAAATCAATGTTTAAAGGCACAACAAGGATTCAAGACACAAGTCCCTATTCTCAAGCTGATAGCATCAAAACATGATTTTGACAAACATGGTGTTCTTAGAACCTCATATCCAAGGTTGTGCCTTAAAAGCCTCATTTTTGAAGCAAAAAAATTAGTGTTTGGAGGCACAAAAATGTTTCAAGACACAAGTCCCAATTCCAGAGTCGATAGCGTCAAAACACAATTTTGATGTACATCATGCTCTAAGAACCTCATTTCGAAGCTTGCGCCTTGAAAGCCCTGATTTTGGAACATCAAAATCAAAGTTTTGAGGCACAACAAGGTTTCAAGAAGCAAGTCCCTATTTGAAAGCTTGTAGTGTCAAAATTCCATTTTGACGCACATCATTCTCTTAGAAGCTCATTTCAGAGCTTGTGCCTCGAAAGACTCGGTTTTGGAGCATCAAAATCAATGTTTGGAGACACAAAAATGTTTCAAGTTGCAAGTCCTGATTCTAGAGTCAATAGCATCAAAATCTAATTTTGGCACAAATCAGTGTTTTGAGACACAACAAGGTTTCAAGATGCAAGCCCCGATTCGAGAGCCAGTAGCATCAAAATTCAATTTTGATGGACATTGTGCTCTTAGAACCCTGTTTTGGAAATTGTACATCAAAAGTCCCAGTTTTGGAGCATCAAAATCGATGTTTGGAGGCACAACAAGGTTTCAAGACGCAAGTCCCTATTCCGGAGCCTCTAGTGTCAAAATGTGATTTTAATGCACATTGTGCTCTTAGAACCTCGTTTTAGAGCGTGTGCCTCGAAAGCTCCAGTTTTGAAACATCAAAATAAATGTTTAAAGGCACAACAAGGTTTCAAGACAAGTCCCGATTCTCAAGCTGATAGCGTCAAAACGTGATTTTGACAAACATGGTGTTCTTAGAACCTCATTTCAGAGGTTGTTAGTTAAAAGCCTCATTTTTTGAGCATAAAAATTAGTGTTTGGAGGCACAACAAGGTTTCAAGACAAACATCCCAATTTCAGAGTTGGTAGCATCAAAATGCAATTTTGATATACATCATGCTCCTAGAACCTCATTTCAGAGCTTGTGCCTTGAAAGCCCTGATTTTCGAACATCAAAATCAATGTTTTGAGGCACAACAAGGTTTCAAGAAGTAAGTCCCTATTCCAGAGCCTGTAGCATCACAATTCTATTTTCACGCACATCATTCTCTTAGAAGCTCATTTCAGAGCTTGTGCCTCGAAAGACCCAGTTTTGGAGCATCAAAATCAATGTTTGGAGGCACAAGGTTTCACGATTCTAGAGTCAATAGCATCAAAATCTTATTTTGGCGCACATCGTGCTCTTAGAACCTCATTTCGAAGCTTGTGCTTCAAAAGCGTTTGTTTCGGAGCATCAAAATCAGTGTTTTGAGGCACATCAAGGTTTCAAGATGCAAGCCCCGATTCTAGAGCCAGTAATATCAAAATTTAATTTTGATGCACATTCAACTCTAAGAACCCTGTTTTAGAAATTGTGCCTCAAAAGCCCCAATTTTGGAGCATCAAAATAAATGTTTGGAGGCACAACAAGGTTTCAAGATGCAAGTCCTGATCCTAGAGCCGGTAGCGTCAAACTTTGATTTTGACGCACATCATGCTCTTAGAACCTTGTTTTGGAGCTTATGCCTCAAAATCTTCAGTTTCTAAGCATCAAAATTGGTGTTTGGAGGCACAACAAGATTTCAAGATGCAAGTCCTATTTCGGAGCCTGTAGTGTCAAAACATGATTTTTATGCACATCTTGCTCTTAGAACCTCATTTTGGAGCGCGTGGCTCGAAAGCTCTAGTTTCAAAACATTAAAATCAATGTTTAAAGGCACAACAAGGTTTTAAGACACAAGTCAGGATTCTCAAGCTGATAGCGTCAAAACACAATTTTGACAAACATGGTGTTCTTAGAACCTCATTTTGGAGGTTGTGTCTCAAAAGCCTCATTTTTGGAGCATAAAAATTAGTGTTTGGAGGCACAACAAGGTTTAAAAAGACATGTCCCAATTCCAACGTCGATAGCGTCAAAATACAATTTTGAAATACATCGTGCTCTTAGAACCTCATTTTGGAGCTTGTGCCTTGAAAGCCCTGATTTGGGAACATCAAAATCAATGTTTTCAGGCACAACAAGGTTTCAAGAAGCAAGTCCACATTCTAGAGCCTATAGCATCAAAATTTCATATTGACGCACATCATTCTCTTAGAAGCTCATTTCAGGGCTTGTGCCTTGTAAGACCCAGTTTTGGAGCATCAAAATAAATGTTTAGAGGCACAACATGGTTCCAAGATGACTGTCCCGATTCTAGAGTGAATCACGTCAAAATATTATTTTGGCGCACATCGTGCTCTTAGAACCTCATTTCGAAGCTTGTGCCTCAAAAGCCTTGGTTTCAGAGCATCAAAATCAATGTTTTGAGGCACAACAAGGTTTCGAGGCACAATAAGCTTTGAAGATGCAAGTCCCTATCCTGGAGCCTATTGTATCAAATCATGATTTTGATGCACAATGTGCTCTTAGAACTTCATTTTGGAGCATGTCGCTCGAACGCTCCATTTTCAAAACACCAACATCAATGTTTAAAGGCACAATAAGGTTTCAAGACACAAATCCTGATTCTTAAGCTAATAGCGTCAAAACAGGAATTAAACAAACATGGTGTTCTTAGAACCTCATTTCAGAGGTTGTGCCTCAAAAGCCTCATTTTTGGAGTATAAAAATTAGTGTTTGGAGGCACAACAAGATTTGTAGACACAAGTCCCAATTTCAGAATCGGTAGTGTCAAAACAAAATTTTGGGCACAAGAAAATTTCAAGATGTAAGTCCCTATTCCGGAGTCTGTAGCATCACAATTCCATTTTGACACACATCATTCTCTTAGAATCTCATTTCGGAGCTTGTGCCTCGAAAGCCCCAGTTTTGGAGCATCAAAATCAATGTTTGTAGGAACAACAAGGTTTCAAGATGCAACTCCCGATTCTAGAGTCAATAGCGTCAAAACCTAATTTTGGCACACGTCGTGCTCTTAGAACCTCATTTCAAAGCTTGTGCCTCAAAACCCACAGTTTTGGAGCTTCCAAATCAGTGTTTTCAGGCACAACTAGGTTTCAAAATGCAAACTTTGATTCTAGAGCCAGTTCCATCAAAATTAAATTTTGATGCACATTGTGCTCTTAGAACCCTATTTTAGAAATTGTGCCTCAAAAGCCCTAGATTTGGAGCATCAAAATCGATGTTTGCAGGCACAACAAGGTTTCAAGATGCAAGTCCTGATCTAGAGACAGTAGCGTCAAAATTTGATTTTGACGCACATCGTGCTCTTAGAACCTTGTTTCGGAGCTTATGCCTAAAAATCGTGATGCAAGTCCCTATTTCGGAGCCTATAGTGTCAACACATGATTTTGATGCATATCGTGCTCTTAGAAACTCGTTTCGGAGCGTGTGGCTTGAAAGCTCCAATTTCAAAACATCAAAATCAATGTTTAAAGGCAAAACAAGGTTTCAAGACACAAGTCCGGATTGCAAAGTCGGTAGTGTCAAAATGCAATTTTGATGTACATCGTGCTCATAGAACCTCTTTTCAGAGCTTGTGCCTTGAAAGCCCTGATTTGGGAACATCAAAATCAATATTTTGGGGCACAATTAGGTTTCAAGAAGCAAGTCCCTATTCCGGAGCCTGTAGCGTCAAAATTCCATTTTGATGCACATCATCTCTTAGAAGCTCATTTCGGAGCTTGTGCCTCGAAAGACCCAGTTTTGGAGCATCAAAATCAATGTTTGGAGGCACAACAAGGTTTCAAGATGCAAGTACTGATTCTAGAGTCAATAGCATCAAAATCTGATTTTGGGGCACATCGTGCTCTTAGAACCTCATTTCGAAGCTTCAAAATCAGTGTTTTGAGGCACAACAATGTTTCAAGATGCAAGCCCCGATTCTAGAGCCATTAGCATCAAAATTGAATTTTGATGCACATTGTGCTCTTAGAACCCTGTTTTAGAAATTGTGCCTCAACAACCCCAGTTTTGGAGCATCAAAATTGATGTTTGGAGGCACAACAAGGTTTCAAGATGCAAGTCCTGATTCTGGATCCAGTAGAGTCAAAAGTTGATTTTCACGCACATCGTGCTCTTAGAACCTCGTTTTGGAGCTTATGCCTAAAAATCTTCGGTTCCGAATCATCAAAATTGGTGTTTGGACGTACAACAAGCTTATAAGACGCAAGTCCCTATTCTGAAGCATGTAGTGTCAAAACATGATTTTGATGCACATTGTGCTCTTAGAACCTCATTCCAGAGCATGTGGCTCGAAAGCTCCAGTTTCAAAACATCAAAATCAATGTTTAAAGGAACAACAAGGTCTCACGACACAAGTCCCGATTCTCAAGTTGATGGTGTCAAAACACGATTTTGACAAACATGGTGTTCTTAGAACCTCATTTCGGAGGTTATGCCTCAAAAGCCTCATTTTTGGAGCATAAAAATTAGTGTTTGGAGGCACAACAACGTGTCAAGACACAAGTCCCAATTCTAGAATTGGTAGCGTGAAAATGCAATTTTGATTTACATCGTGGTCTTAGAACCTCATTTCCGAGCTTGTGCCTTGAAAGCCCTAATTTTGGAACATCAAAATCAATGTTTTGGGGCACAACAAGGTTTCAAGAAGCAAGTCCCTTTACCGGAGCCTGGAATTTTGACGCATATCATTCTCCTAGAAGCTCATTTCAGAGATTGTGCCTCGAAAGACCCAGTTTTGGAGCATCAAAATCAATGTTTGGAGGCACAACAATGTTTCAAGATGCAAGTCCTAATTCTAGAGTCAATAGCATCAAAATCTGATTTTGGCGCACATCGTGCTCTTTTAACCTCATTTCGAAGCTTGTGCCTCGAAAGCCCGAGTTTCAGAGCATCAAAATCAATGTTTCAAGATGCAAGCCCTGATTCTGGAGCCAATAGCATCAAAATTCAATTTTGATGCACATTGTGGTCTTAGAACGCTATTTTAGAAATTATGCCTCAAAAGCCCCAGTTTTGGAGCATCAAAATCGATGTCTGGAGGCACAACAAGGTTTCAAGATGCAAGTTTTCGATTCTGGAGCCAGTAGCGTCAAAATTTAATTTTGACGCACATCATGCTCTTAGAACCTTGTTTTGGAGCTTATGCCTCAAAATCTTCGGTTTCAAAGCATCAAAATTTGTGTTTGGAGGCACAATAAGCTTTCAAGATGCAAGTCCGTATTATGGAGCCTGTAGTGTCAAAACATGATTTTGATGCACATCGTGCTCTTAGAACCTCATTTCGTAGGTTGTGACTCAAAAGCCTCATTTTTGGAGCATAAAAATTAGTGTTTGGAGGCACAATAAGGTTTCAAGACACAAGTCCCAAATTCTAGAGTCGGTAATGTCAAAGCACAATTTTGAGGTACATCGTGCTCTTAGAACCTCCTTTCGGAAGTTGTGTCTTGAAAGCGTTGACTTTGGAATATCAAAATCAATGTTTTGAGGCACAACAGGGTTTCAAGAAGCAAGTCCGTATTTCGGAGCCTGTAGTGTCAAAATTTTATTTTGACTCACATCATTCTCTTAAAAGCTCATTTCGGAGCTTGTGCCTGGAAAGACCTAATTTTGGAGCATCAAAATCAATGTTTGGAGGCACAACAAGGTTTCAAGATGCAAGGCCTGATTCTAGAGTCAATAGAGTGAAAATCTAATTTTGGAGCACATCGTGCTCTTAGAACCTCATTTTGAAGCTTGTGTCTCGAAAGCCCCGGTTTTGGAGCAACAAAATCAGTGTTTTGAGGCACAACAAGGTTTCAAGATGCAAGGCCCAATTCTTGAGCCAGTAGCAGCAAAATTTAATTTTGATACACATTGTGCTCTTAGAACCCTGTTTTAGAAATTGTGCCTCAAAAGCCCTAGTTTTGGAGCATCAAAATCGATGTTTGGAGGCACAACAATGTTTCAAGATGCATTTCCTGATTGTGGAGCCGGTAGCGTCAAAATTTCATGCACATTGTGCTCTTGGAACCTTTTTTTGGAGCTTATGCCTCAAAATCTTGGGTTTCGAAGCATCAAAATTGGTGTGTGGAGGCACAACAAGCTTCCAAGATGAGAGTCCCTATTATGGAGACTGTAGTGTCAAAATGTGATTTTGATGCACATCGTGCTCTTAGAACCTTGCTTTGGAGTGTGTGGCTCGAAAGCTCCAATTTCAAAACATCAAAATCTATGTTTAAAGGCACAATAAGGTTTCAAGATGCAAGCCTCGATTCTAAAGCGAGTAGCATCAAAATTCAATTTTGATGCACATTGTGCTCTTAGAACACTGTTTTAGAAATTGTGCTTCAAAAGCCCTAGTTTTGGAGCATAAAAATTGATGTTTGGAGGCACAACAAGGTTTCAAGATGTATGTCCTTATTCTGGAGTCGATAGCGTCAAAATTTGATTTTGACGCACATCGTGCTCTTAGAACCTTATTTTGGAGCTTATGCCTCAAAATCTTCAGTTTCGAAGCATCAAAATTGGTGTTTGGAGGTCCAACAAGCTTTCAAGATGCAAGTCCCTATTCCAGAGCCTGTAGTGTCAAAACGTGATTTTGATGCACATCGTGCTCTTAGAACCTCGTTTTGGAGCGTGTGGCTGGAAAGCTCCACTTTCAAAACATCAATATCAATGTTTAAAGGCACAACAAGGTTTCAAAAGACAAGTCCTGATTCTCAAGCTGATTGCGTCAAAACATAATTTAAAAAAAATGGTGTTCTTAGAACCTCATTTGGGAGGTTGTGCCTCAAAAGCCTCATTTTTGGAGCATTAAAATTAGTGTTTGGAGGCACAACAAGGATTCAATACACAAGTCCTAATTCTAGAGTTGGTAGCATCAAACCGCATTTTTGATGTATACCATCCTCTTAGAACCTCATTTCGGAGATTGTGCCCTGAAAGCCCTGATTTTGGAACATCAAAATCAATATTTTGAGGCACAACAAGGTTTCAAGAAGCAAGTCCCTATTCCAGAGCTTGTACCATCAAAATTCCATTTTGACGCACATCATTCTCTTAGAAGCTCATTTAAGAGCTTGTGCCTTGAAAGACCCAGTTTTGGAGCATCAAAATAAATGTTTGGAGGCACAACAAGGTTTCAAGATGCAAGTCCCAATTCTAGAGTCAATAGCGTCAAAAACTGATTTTGGTGCACATCGTGCTCTTAGAACCTCATTTTGAAGCTCGTGCCTCAAAAGCCCTGGTTTTGGATCATCAAAATCAGTGTTTTGAGGCAAAACAAGGTTTCAAGATGAAAGCCCTGATTCTAGAGCCAGTAGCAGCAAAATTCAATTTTGATGCACATTGTGCTCTTAGAACCCTGTTTTAGAAATTGTTCCTCAAAAGCCCTAGTTTTGGAGCATGAGAATCAATGTTTGGAGGCACAACAAGGATTCAAGATGCAAGTCCTGATTCAACATTTCGTAGCGTCAAAATTTGATTTTGACGTGGATCAAGCTCTTAGAACCTTGTTTTGGAGCTTGTGCCTTGAAAGCCCTGATTTTGGAAGATCAAAACCATTGTTTTGAGGTACAACGAAGATTTCAAGATGCAAGCCCCGATTCTAGAGCCAGTAGAATTTTGATGCACATTGTGCTCTTAGAACCCTGTTTTAGAAATTGTGCCTCAAAAGCCCCAGGCTTGGAGCATCAAAATCGATGTTTGGAGGCACAACAAGGTTTCAAGATGCAAGTGTTGATTCTCGAGCCGGTAGCGTCAAAATTTGATTTTGATGGACATCATGCTCTTAAAACCTTGTTTTGGAGCTTATGCCTCAAAATCTTCAGTTTCGAAGCATCAAAATTGGTGTTTGGAGGCACAACAAGCTTTCAAGATGCAAGTCCCTATTCTGGAGTTTGTAGTGTCAAAACATGATTTTGATGCATATCTTGTTCTTAGAACCTCGTTTCGGAGCATGTGGCTTGAAAGCTCCAGTGTCAAAACATCAAAATCAATGTTTAAAGGCACAACAAGGTTTCAAGACACAAGTCCCGATTGTCAAGCTGATAGTGTCAACACACGATTTTGACAAACATGGTGTTCTTAGAACTTCATTTCGGAGGTTGTGCCTCAAAAGCCTCATTTTTGGAACATAAAAATTAGTGTTTGGATGCACAACAATCTTTCAAGACACAACTCCCAATTCCAGAGTCGGTAGTGTCAAAACGCAATTTTGATGTACATCGTGCTCTTAGAACCTCATTTTGGAGTTTGTGCCTTGAAAGCCCTAATTTTGGAACATCAAAATCAATGTTTTGAGGCACAACAAGGTTTCAAGAATCTAGTCCCTATTCTAGAGCTTGTAGTGTCAAAACGTGATTTTGATACATATCTTGTTCTTAGAACCTCATTTCGGAGCATGTTGCTCGAAAGCTCCAGTGTCAAAACATCAAAATCAATGTTTAAAGGCACAACAATGTTTGAAAACACAAATCCTGATTCTCAAGCTGATAGTGTCAACACATGATTTTGACAAACATGGTGTTCTTAGAACTTCATTTTGGAGGTTGTGCCTTAAAAGCCTCATTTTTGGAACATAAAAATTAGTGTTTGGATGCAGAACAATCTTTCAAGACACAACTCCCAATTCTAGAGTCGGTAGCATCAAAATGCAATTTTGATGTACATCGTGCTCTTAGAACCTCATTTTGGAACTTGTGCCTTGAAAGCCCTGATTTTGGAACATCAAAATCAATGTTTTGAGGCACAACAAGGTTTCAAGAATCAAGTCCCTATTCCCGAGGCTGTAGCGTCAAAATTCCATTTTGACACACATCATTCTCTTCGAATCATTTCGGAGCTTGTGCCTGTCGGAAGACCCAGTTTTGCAGCATCAAAATCAATGTTTGGAGGCACAACAAAGTTTCAAGATGCAAGTCCCGATTCTAGAGTCAATAGCATCAAAATCTAATTTTGGCGCACATCGTGCTCTTAGAATCTCATTTCGAAGCTTTTGCCTCGAAAGCCCCAATTTCAGAGCATCAAAATCGATGTTTTGAGTCACAACAATGTTTCAAGATGCAAGCCCCAATTCTAGAGCCAGTAGCATCAAAAATTTATTTCTATGCACATTGTGCTCTTAGAACCCTGTTTTAGAAATTGTGCCTCAAAAGCCGCAGTTTTGGAGCATCAAAATTGATGTTTGGAGGCACAAAAAGGTTTCAAGATGCAAGTCCTGATTCTGGAGCAAGTAGTATAAGAATTTGATTCTGATGCACATCGTGCTCTTAGAACCTAGTTTCGGAGCTTATGCCTCAGAATCTTCAGTTTTGAAGCATCGAAATTGGTGTTTGGAGGCACAACAAGCTTTTAAGACGCAAGTCCCTATTCTGTAGCCTGTCCCGTCAAAACGTGATTTTGATGCACGTCGTGCTCATAGAACCCCATTTCGGAGTGTGTGAATCGAAAGCTCCAGTTTAAAAACATCAAAATCAATGTTTAAATGCACAACAAGATTCTAAGACACAAGTCCTGATTCTCAAGCTGATTGCGTTAAAACATGATTTTGAAAAACATGGTGTTCTTAGAACCTCATTTCCGAGGTCGTGCCTGAAAAGTCTCATTTTTGGAGTATTAAAATTAGTGTTTGGAGGCACAACAAGGTTTCCAGACACAAGTCCCAATTCCATAGTCAGTAGCGTCAAAACACAATTTTGATGTACATTGTGCTCTTAGAACCTCTTTTTGGAGCTTGTACCTTGAAAGCCCTTATTTTGAAACATCAAAATCAATGTTTTGAGGCACAACAAGGTTTAAAGAAGCAAGTCCCTATTATTGAGCCTGTAGCATCAAAATTTGATTTTGACGCACATCATTCTCTTAGAAGCTCATTTCAGAGCTTGTGCCTCGAAAGACCCAGCTTTGGAGCATCAAAATCAATGTTTGGAGGCACAACAATGTTTCAAGATGCAAGTCCCGGTTCTAGATTCAATAGCATCAAAATCTAATTTTGGGGCACATCATGCTCTTACAACCTCATTTTGAAGCTTGTGCCTCGAAAGCCCTGGTTTTAGAGCATCAAAATCAGTGTTCTGAGGCACAACAAGGTTTCTAGATGCAAGTACTGATTCTAGAGCTAGTAGCATAAAAATTCAATTTTGATGCACATTGTGCTTTTAGAACCCTGTTTAGATATTGTGCCTCAAAAGCCCCAGTTTTGGAGCATCAAAAATGATGTTTGGAGGCACAACAACAATTCAAGATGCAAGTCCTGATTGTGGAGCCGGTAACGTCAAGATTTGATTTTGACGCACATCGTGCTTTTAGAGCCTTGTTTTGTAGCTTATGCCTCAAAATATTCGGCTTCGAAGCATCAAAATTGGTGTTTGGAGACACAACAAGCTTTCAAGATGCAAGTCCCTATTATAGAGTCGATAGCGTCAAAACGCAATTTTGATGTACATCATGCTCTTAGACCCTCATTTCGGAGCTTGTTCCTTGAAAGCCCTAATTTTGGAACATCAAAATCAATGTTCTAAGGCACAAGAAAATTTCAAGATGTAAGTCCCTATTCCGGAGTCTGTAGCGTCACAATTCCATTTTGACACACATCATTCTCTTAGAATCTCATTTCGGAGCTTGTGCCTCGAAAGCCCCAGTTTTGGAGCATCAAAATCAATGTTTGTAGAAACAACAAGGTTTCAAGATGCAACTCCTGATTCTAGAGTCAATAGCGTCAAAACCTAATTTTGGCACACGTCGTGCTCTTAGAACCTCATTTCAAAGCTTGTGCCTCAAAAGCCACAGTTTTGGAGCATCCAAAACGCAATTTTGATGTACATTGTGCTCTTACAACTTCATTTCAGAGCTTGTGCTTTGAAAACCCTAAATTTGGAACATCAAAATTAATGTTTTGAGGCACAACAAGGTTTCAAGAAGCAAGTCCCTATTTCGGAGCCTGTAGCGTCAAAATTCTAATTTGACACACATCATTCTCTTAGAAGCTTATATTGGAGTTTGTGCCTCGAAAGCCCCAGTTTTGGAGCATCAAAATCAATGTTTTGAGGCACAACAAGGTTTCAAGATGCAAGCCTCGATTCTAGAGCCAGTATCATCAAAATTCAATTTTGATGCACATTGTGCTCTTAGAACCCTGTTTTAGAAATTGTGCCTCAAAAGCCCCTGTTTTGGAGCATCAAAATCGATGTTTGGAGGCACAACAAGGTTTCAAAATGCAAGTCCTAATTCTGGAGCCAATAGCATCAAAATTTGATTCTAACACACATCGTGCTCTTAGAACCTTGTTTTGGAGATTATCTCATAAAATCTTTGGTTTCGAAGCATCAAAATTGGTGTTAGGAAGAACGACAAGCTTTCAAGATGCAAGTCGCTATTCTGGAGCTTGTAGTGTCAAAACGTTATTTTGATGGACATCGTGCTCTTAGAACCTCATTTCGGAGTGTGTGGCTCAAAAGCCCCAGTTTTGGAGCATCAAAATCAATGTTTGGAGGAACAACAAGGTTTCAAGATCCAAGTCCTGATTCTAGAGCCCGTAGCGTCAGAATTTGATTATGACGCACATCGTGCTCCTAGAACCTTGTTTTGGAGCTTATACCTCAAAATCTTTGGTTTCGAATCATCAAAATTGGTGTTTGCAGGCACAACAAGCTTTCAAAATGCAAGTCCTTATTCCAGAGCCTGTAGTGTCAAAACATGATTTTGATGCACATCGTGCTCTTGAAACCCCATTTCTGAGCGTGTGGCTCGAAAGCTCCAGTTTCCAAACATCAAAAGCAATTTTTAAAGGCATAACAAGGTTTCAAGACACAAGTCCCGATTCTCAAGCTGATAGCGTCAAAACACGATTTTTACAAACATGGTGTTCTTAGAACCTCATTTTGGAGGTTGTGCCTCAAATGCCTCATTTTTTTAGCATAAAAGTTAGTGTTTGGAGGCAAAACAACGTTTCAAGACACAAGTCCCAATTCCAAAGTCGGTAGTGTTAAAATGCAATTTTGATGTACATCATGCTCTTAGAACCTCATTTCAGAGCTTGTGCCTTGAAAGCCTTGATTTTGGAAAATCAAAATCAATGTTATGAGGCACAACAAGGTTTCAAGAAGCAAGTCCCTATTACGGGGCCTATAGCATCAAAATTCCATTTTGACGTACATCATTCTTTTAGAAGCTCATTTCAGAGCTTGTGCCTCGAAAGACCCAGTTTTGGAGCATCAAAATCACTTTTTGGAGGCACAACAAGGTTTGAAGATGCAAGTCCTGATTCTAAAGTCAATAGCCTCAAAATCTAATTTTAGCGCACATCGTGTTCTTAGAACCTCATTTCGAAGCTTGTGCCTCAAAAGCCCAAGTTTCAGAATATCAAAATGAGTGTTTTGAGGCAGAACAAGGTTTCAAGATGCAAGTCCCGATTCTAGAGTCAATAGTGTCAAAATCTGATTTTGGCTCAGATCTTGCTCTTAGAACCTCATTTCAAACCTTGTACCTTGAAATCCCCAATTTCGGAGCATCAAAATGAGTGTTTTGAGGCACAATAAGTTTCAAGATGCAAGCCCTGATTCTAGATCCAGTAGTATAAAAATTCAATTTTGATGCACATTGTGCTCTTCAAAACTTGTTTCAGAAATTGTGCCTGAAAATCCTCAGTTTTGGAGCAAGAAAATTGATGTTTCGAGGCACAACAAGGTTTCAAGAGGCAAGTACTGATTCTGGAGCTGGTAGCATCAAAATTTGATTTTAAAGCACATCGTGCTCTTAGAACCTTGTTTTGGAGCTTATGCCTCAAAACTTCGGTTTCGCCCCAGCAAAATTGGTGTCTGGAGGCACAACAAGCTTTCAACATGCAAGTCCCTATTCCGAAGCCTGTAGTTTCAAAATGTGGTTTTGATGCCCATCGTGCTCTTAGAACCTCATTCCGGAGCGTGTGGCTTGAAAGCTCCAGTTTCCAAACATCAAAATTAATTTTTAAAGGCACAACAAGGTTTCAAGACACAAGTCTTGATTCTCAAGCTAATAGCGTCAAAACACGATTTTGACAAACATGGTGTTCTTAGAACCTCATTTCGGAGGTTGTGTGTCAAAAGCCTTATTTTTTGAGCATAAAAATTAGTGTTTGGAGGCACAACAAGGTTTCAAGACATAAGTCCCAATTCAAGAGTCGATAGCATCAAAACGCAATTTTGATGTACATCATGCTCTTAGAACCTCATTTGGGAGCTTATGCCTTGAAAACCCTGATTTTGCAACATCAAAATACACGTTTTGAGGCACAACGAGGTTTCCTGTAGCATCAATATTCCATTTTGACACACATCATTCTCTTAGAAGCTCATTTTGGAGATTGTGCCTTGAAAGACCCAGTTTTGGAGCATGAAAATCAATGTTTGGAGGGACAATAAGATTTCAAGATGCAAGTCCTGATTCTAGAGTCAATATCATCAAAATCTGATTTTGGTGCACATCGTGCTCTTAGAACCTCATTTCAAAGATTGTGCCTCGAAAGCCCCAGTTTCAAAGCATCAAAATCAATTTTTTGAGGCACAACAAGGTTTCAAGATGCATGCCCCGATTCTAGAGCCAGTAGCATCAGAATTCAATTTTGATGCACATTGTGCTCCTAAAACCATGTTTCAAGACACAAGTCCAAATTCTAGAGTGCTCCTAGAACCTCGTTTCATAGCTGGTGCCTTTAAAGCCCTATTTTGGAGCCTGTAGCGTCAAAATTCCATTTTGACACAAATCAGTCTCTTAAAAGCTCATTTTGGAGCTTGTCCTCGGAAAGACCCAGTTTTGGAACATCAAAATCAATGTTTGGCGGTACAACAAGGTCTCAAGATAAAAGTCCTAATTCTAAAGTCAATAGTGTCAAAATATGATTTTGGCGTACAACGTGCTCTTAGAACCTCAATTTCAAGATGCAAGCCCCGATTCTAGAGCCATTAGCATAAAAATTCAATTTTGATGCACATTGTGCTCTTAGAACCCTGTTTTAGAAATTGTGCCTCAAAAACCCCAGTTTTGTAGCATCAAAATCGATGTTTGGAGGCACAATAAGCTTTAAAGATGCAAGTCGTGATTTTGGATCCAGTAGCATAAAAAATTTGATTTTGACGCACATCCTACTCTTTGAACTTTTTTTTGGAGCTTATGCTTCAAAATCTTCAAGTTGCAAGTCCCTATTCGAGAGCATGAAAATTGATGTTTCAAGGCACAAAAAGGTTTCAAGAGGCAAGTACTGATTCTAGAGCTGGTAGCATCAAAATTTGATTTTGACGCACATCATGCTCTTAGAACCTTGTTTTGAAGCTTATGCCTCAAAATCTTTGGTTTCGACGCATCAAAATTGGTGTGTGGAGGCACAACAAGCTTTCAAGATGCAAGTCCCTATTCCGGAGCCTGTAGTGTCAAAAATGTGATTTTGATGCACATCGTGCTCTTAAAACCTCATTTCGGAGTGTGTGGCTCGAAAGCTCCAGTTTCCAAACATCAAAATTAATGTTTAAAGGCACAAGAAGGTTTCAAGACACAAGTCTCAATTCTCAAGCTGATAGCATCAAAACACGATTTTCACAAACATGGTGTTCTTAGAACCCCATTTCGGAGGTTGTGCCTGAAAAGCCTCCTTTTTGGAACATAAAATTTAGTGTTTGGAGGCACAACAAGGTTTCAAAACACAAATCCCAATTCTAGAGTCTGTAATGTCAAAACACAATTTTTATGTACATCACGCTCTTAGAACCTCATTTCGGAGCTTGTGCCTTGAAAAGCCCTGATTTTGGAACATCAAAATCAATGTTTTGAGGCACAAGAATGTTTCAAGAAGCAAGTCCCTATTTCGGAGCCTGTAGCATGAAAATTCCATTTTGATGCACAACATTCTCTTAGAAGCTCATTTCGGAGCTTGTGCCTCGACAGACCTTGTTTTGGAGCATCAAAATTGTTTGGAGGCACAACAAGGTTTCAATATGCAAGTCTCGATTCTAGAGTGAATAGCGTCAAAATTTAATTTTGGCGCACATCTCATTTCGAAGCTTAAGCCTCAAAAGCCCCGGTTTTGGAGCATCAAAATCGGTGTTTCGACGCACAACAAGGTTTCAAGATGCAGGCCCTTATTCTATAGCCAGTAGCATCAAAATTAAATTTTGATGCACATTGTGCTCTTAGAAACCTATTTTAGAAATTGTGCCCTAAAAGCCCCAATTTTGGAGCATCAAAATCAATGTTTGGAGGCACAACAAGGTTTCAAGATGCAAGTCCTGATTTTGGAGTTGGTAGCGTCAAAATTTGATTTTGATGGACATAGTGCTCTTACAACCTTGTTTCGGAGCTTATGCCTCAAAATCTTCGGTTTCGAAGCATCGAAATTGGTATTTGGAGGCACAACAAGCTTTAAAGATGCAAGTGCCTATTCCAGAGCTTGTAGTGTCAAAATGTGATTTTGATGCACATCGTGCTCTTAGAACCTCGTTTCGGAGCTGTGTGGCTCAAAAGCTTTAGTTTTAGAACATCAAAATCAATGTTTAAAGGCACAACAAGGTTTCAAGACACAAGTCCCTATTCTCAAGCTGATAGCGTCAAAACATGATTTTGACAAACATGGTGTTCTTAGAACCTCATTTCGGAGGTTATGCCTCAAAAACCTCATTTTGGAGCATAAAAATTAGTGTTTGGAGGCACAACAAGGTTCATTCAAGACACAATTCTTAATTCCAAAGTCGGTAACGTAATAATGCAATTTTGATGTACATCATGCTCTTAGAACCTCATTTCAAAGTTTGTGCCTTGAAAGCCCTAATTTTGGAACATCAAAATCAAGGTTTTGAGGCACAACAAGGTTTCAAGGAGCTTGTTGCATCAAAATTCAATTTTGACGCACATCATTTTCTTAGAAGCTCATTTCGGAGCTTTTACCTTGAAAGACCGAGTTTTGGAACATCAAAATCAATGTTTGGAGGCACAACAAGGTTTCAAGATGCAAGTCCCGATTCTAGAGTCAATAGCGTCAAAATCTGGTTTTGGTGTACATCGTGCTCTTAGAACCTCATTTCAAAGCTTGTGCCTCGAAAGCCCCAGTTTCGGAGCATCAAAATTTTTGTTTTGAGGCACAACAAGGTTTCAAGATGCAAGCCCCGATTCTAGAGCCAGTAGCATCAAAATTCAATTTTGACGCACATTGTCCTCTTAGAACCTTGTTTTAGAAATTGCACCTCAAGAAGTGTGTGGCTCGAAAGCTGCAGTTTTGAAACATCAAAATCAATGTTTACAGGCACAACAAGGTTTGAAGACACAAGTCCCTTCTAGAGCCAATAGCATCAAAATTCAATTTTGATGTGCTCTTAGAACCGTATTTTAAACATTGTGCCTCAAAAACCCCAGTTTTGGAGCATCAAAATTGACATTTGGAGGCACGACAAGGTTTCAAGATGCAAGTCTTGATTTTGGAGCCGGTAGCATCAAAATTTGATTTTGATGCACATCGTGCTCTTAGAACCTTGTTTTGGAGCTTATCCTCAAAATCTTTGGTTTCAAAGCATCAAAATTAGTGTCAAAACGTGATTTTGATGCACATCGTGCTCTTAGAACCTCGTTTCGGAGCATGTGGCTCGAAAGCTCTAGTTTCAAAACATCAAAATCAATGTTTAAAGGCACAAGAAGGTTTCAAAACATGAGTCCTGATTCTCAAGGTGATAGCATCAAAAAATGATTTTTACAAACAAGGTGTTCTTAGAACCTCATTTCAGATGCTGTGCCTCAAAAGCCTCATTTAGGGAGGATAAAAATTAGTGTTTGGAGGCACAAAAAGGTTTCTTCACACAAGTCTCAATTCCAGAATTGGTAGCATCAAAACGAAATTTTGATGTACATCGTGCTCTTAGAAGCTCATTTCGGAGCTTGTGCCTCGGAAGACACAATTTTGGAGCATCAAAATCAATGTTTGGAGGCACAACAAGGTTTCAAGATGCAAGTCCCGATTCTAGAGTCAATAGCATCAAAATCTAATTTTGGCACACATCGTGCTCTTAGAACCTAATTTCGAAGCTTATGTGTCGAAAGCCCTGTTTCAGAGCATCAAAATCAGTGTTTTGAGGCACAACAAGGTTTCAAGATGCAAGTCCTGATTCTGGAGCCAGTAGCGTCAAAATTTGATTTTGACGCACATCGTGCTCTTAGAACCTTGTTTTGGAGCTTATGCCTCCAAATCTTCAGTTTCAAATTATTAAAATTGGTGTTTGGAGGCACAACAGGCTTTCAAGATGCAAGTTCCTATTCTGAGGCCTGTAGTGTCAAAACGTTATTTTGATGCACATCGTTATCTTAGAATCTCATTTTGGAGCGTGTGGCTTGAAAGCTCCAGTTTCCAAACATCAAAATTAATGCTTAAAGGTACAACAAGGTTTCAAGACACAAGTCCCGATTGTTAATATGATAGCGTCAAAACACAATTTTTACAAACATGGTGTTCTTAGAACCTCATTTCGAAGGTTGTGCCTCAAAAGCTTCCTTTTTGGAGCTTAAAACTTAGTGTTTGGAGGCACAACAAGGTTTCAAGACACAAGTACCAATTCTAGAGTGGGTAGCATTAAAATGCAATTTTCATGTACATCATGCTCTTAGAACCTCATTTCGGAGCTTGTGACGTGAAAGCTTTAATTTTGGAACATCAAAATCAATGTTTTGAGGCACAACAAGTTTTCAAGAAGCAAGTCCCTATACTGTAGCTTGTAGCCTCAAAATTCTATTTTGATGCACATCATTCTCTTAGAACCTCATTTTGGAGGTTGTGCCTCAAAAGCCTCATTTTTAGAGCATAAAAATTAGTGTTTGGAGGAACAACATGGTTTCAAGACACAAGTCCCAATTCTAGAATTGGTATCATCAAAACAGAATTTTGATGTACATTGTGCTCTTAGAACCTCATTTCGGAGCTTGTGCCTTGAAAGCCCTAATTTTAGAACATCAAAATCAATGTTTTCGGGCACAACAACTTTTCAAGAAGCAAGTTCGTATTCCGCAGCCTGTAGCATCAAAATTCCATTTTGACACAAATCATTCTCTTAGAAGCTCATTTAGGAGCTTGTGCCTCAAAAGACCCAATTTTGGAGCATCAAAATCAATGTTTGGAAGCACAACAAGGTTTTAAGATGCAAGTCCTGATTCTAGAGTCAATAGCGTCAAAATCTGATTTTGGTGCACATCGTGCTCTTAGAACCTCATTTCGAAGCTTGTGCCTCGAAAGCCCCAGTTTCAGAGCATCGAAATCAGTGTTTTCAAGCACAACAAAGTTTCAAGATGCAAGCCCCAATTCTAGAGCCAATAGCATCAAAATTCAATTTTTATGCACATTGTGCTCTTAGAACCCTATTTTAGAAATTGTGCCTCAAAATCCCCAGTTTTGGAGCATCAAAATCGATGTTTAGATGCACAACAAGGTTTCAAGATGCAAGTCCTGATTCTGGGGGGCAGGTAGCATCAAAATTTGATTATAACACACGTCGTGCTCTTAGAACCTTGTTTTGAAGCTTGTGTCTGGAAAGACCCAGTCTTGGAGCATCAAAATCAATGTTTGGAGGCACAACAAGGTTTCAAGATACAAGTCCTGATTCTAGAGTCAATAGCATCAAAATATGATTTTGGCGCACATCGTGCTCTTAGAACCTCATTTTGAACCTTGTGCCTTGAAAGCCCCGGTTTCAAAGCACCAAAATTAGTGTTTTGAGGCACAACAAGATTTCAAGATGCAAGCCCCGTTTCTAGAGCCAGTAGCATCAAAATTTAATTTTGATGCACATTGTGCTCTTAGAACCTTGTTTCAGAAGTTGTGCCTCAAAACCCCCAGTTTTGGAGCATCAAAGTCGATATTTGGAGGCACAACAATGTTTCAAAATACATCATGCTCTTAGAACCTTGTTCTGGAGCTTATGCCTCAAAATCTTTGGTTTCGAAGCGTCAAAATTGGTGTTTGGAGGCACAACAAGCTTTCAAGACGAGAGGTCCACATCGTGCTTAGAACCTTGTTTCAGATCATGTACCTCGAAAGGACCAATTTCAAAACATCAAAATCAATGTTTAAAGGCACAACAAGGTTTCAAGACACAAGTCTCGATTCTCAAGCTGATAGTGTTGAAAGATGATTTTGACAAACATGGTGTTCTTAGAACCTCATTTCGGAGGTTGTGACTCAAAAGCCTCATTTTTGGACCATAAAAATTAGTGTTTGGAGGCACAACAAGGTTTCAAGACACAAGTCCAAATTCTAGAGTCTGTAGCATCAAAACGCAATTTTTATGTACATTGTGCTCCTAGAACTTCGTTTTAGAGCTTGTGCCTTTAAAGCTTTATTCTGGAGCCTGTAGTGTCAAAATTCCATTTTGACACACATCATTCTCTTGAAAGCTCATTTTGGAGCTTGTCCCCGGAAAGACCCTATTTTGGAGCATCAAAATCAATGTTTGGAGGTACAACAAGGTCTCAAGATAAAAGTCCTAATTCTAAAGTCAATAGCGTCAAAATATGATTTTGGCGTACAACGTTCTCTTAGAACCTCAATTTCAAGATGCAAGCCCCGATTCTAGAGCTATTAGAATCAAAATTGAATTTTGATGCACAATGTGCTCTTAGAACCCTGTTTTAGAAATTGTGCCTCAAAAGCCCCAGTTTTCGAGCATCAAAATCGATGTTTGGAGGCACAACAAGGTTTGAAGATGCAAGTCCTCATTCTGGAGCCAGTAGAGTCAAAATTTAATTTTGACGCACATCATGCTCTTAGAACCTTTTTTTGGAGCTTATGCCTCATAATCTTTAGTTTTGAAGCATCAAAATTGGTGTTTGGAGGCACAACAAGCTTTCAAGACGCAAGTCCCTATTCCGGAGCCTGTAGTGTCAAAACATGATTTGATGCACATCGTGCTCTTAGAACCTCATTTTGGAGCGTGTGGCTCCAAAGCTCCAGTTCCTGAACATCAAAAGCTATGTTTAAAGGCACAACAAGGTTTCAAAACATGAGTTCCGGTTCTCAAGCTAGTAGCATCAAAACACGATTTTCACAAACATGGTGTTCTTAGAACTTCATTTCGGAGGTTGTGCCTCTAAAGGCGCATTTTTGGAGAATAAAAATTAGTGTTTGGAGGCACAATAAGGTTTCAAGACACAAGTCCCAATTCCATAGTCGGTAGTGTCAAAACGCAATTTGGATGTACATCGTGTTCTTAGAACCTCATTTCGGAGCTTGTGCCCTAAAATCCCTAGTTTTGGAACATCAAAATCAATGTTTTGAGGCACAACAAGGTTTCAAGAAGCAAGTCCATATTCCAGAGCCTGTAGCATCAAAATTTCATTTTGACGCTTGTGCCTCAAAAGCCTAAGTTTTGGAGCATCAAAATCAATGTTTGGAGGCACAACAAGGTTTCAAGATGCAAATCCCGATTCTAGAGTCAATAGTGTCAAAATCTGATTTTGGTGAACATCGTGCTCTTAGAACCTCATTTCAAAGCTTGTGCCTCAAAAGCCCCAATTTCGGAGCATCAAAATTAGTGTTTTGAGGCACAACAAGGTTTCAAGTTGCAAGCCCCGATTCTAGAGCCGTTAGAGTCAAAATTTGACTTTGACGCACATCATGCTCTTAGAATCTTGTTTTGGAGCTTATGCGTCAAAATCTTTGGTTTCTAAGCATCAAAATTGGTGTCTCGACGCACAACAAGCTTTTAAGATGCAAGTCCCTATTCTGCAGCCTGTAGTGTCAAAACATGATTTTGATGCACATGGTGCTCTTAGAATCTCGTTTCGGAGCGTGTGGCTCGAAAGCTCTAGTTTCCAAACATCAAAAGCCATGTTTAAAGGCACAACAAGGTTTCAAGACACGAGTCCCAATTCTCAGGCTGAGAGCGTCAAAACAAAATTTTCACAAACATCGTGTTCTTAGAACTTCGTTTCGGAGGTTGTGCTTCAAAAGGCACATTTTTGGACCATAAAAATTAGTGCTTGTGCCTCGAAACCCCTAATTTTTGAGCATCAAAATCAGTGTTTTGAGGTACAACAAGGTTTCAAGATGCAAACCCCGATTCTAGAGCCTGCAGCATCAAAATAATATTTTGATGCACATTGTTCTCTTAGAACCCTGTTTTAGAAATTGTGCCTCAACAGCCCTAGTTTTGGAGCATCAAAATCGATGTTTGGAGGAAAAACAAGGTTTCAAGTTGCAAGTCCTGATTCTGGAGGCAATTGCGTCAAAGTTTGATTTTGACGCACATTGTGCTCTTAGAACCTTGTTTTGGAGCTTATGCCTCAAAATCTTCAGTTTCAAAGCATAAAAATTGGTGTTTGGAGGCACAACAAGCTTTCAAGATGCAAGTCCCTATTCCGTAGCCTGTAGTGTCAAAACATGATTTTGATGCACATGGTGCTCTTAAAACCTCGTTTCGGAGCGTGTGGCTCGAAAGCTCTAGTTTCCAAACATCAAAAGCCATGTTTAAAGGCACAACAAGGTTTCAAGACACGAGTCCCAATTCTCAAGCTGATAGCGTCAAAACAAAATTTTCACAAACATCGTGTTCTTAGAACTTCATTTCGGAGGTTGTGCTTCAAAAGGCACATTTTTGAACCATAAAAATTAGTGCTTGTGCCTCGAAACCCCAAATTTTTGAGCATCAAAATCAGTGTTTTGAGGTACAACAAGGTTTCAAGATGCAAACCCCGATTCTAGAGCCTGCAGCATCAAAATAATATTTTGATGCACATTGTTCTCTTAGAACCCTGTTTTAGAAATTGTGCCTCAACAGCCCTAGTTTTGGAGCATCAAAATCGATGTTTGGAGGAAAAACAAGGTTTCAAGTTACAAGTCCTGATTCTGGAGGCAATTGCGTCAAAGTTTGATTTTGACGCACATTGTGCTCTTAGAACCTTGTTTTTGAGCTTATGCCTCAAAATCTTCAGTTTCAAAGCATCAAAATTGGTGTTTGGAGGCACAACAAGCTTTCAAGATGCAAGTCCCTATTCTGGAGCCTGTAGTGTCAAAACATGATTTTGATGCACATCATGCTCTTAGAACCTCATTTCAGAGCATGTGGCCCGAAAGCTCCAGTTTCAAAACATCAAAATCAATGTTTAAAGGCACAACAAGGTTTCAAGATACAAGTGTCCCGATTCCAGAGTCGGTAGCGTCAAAATGCAATTTTGATGTACATCATGCTTTTAGAACCTCATTACGAAGCTTGTTCCTTGAAAGCCCTAATTTTCAAACATCAAAAGCAATGTTTTGAGGCACAACAAGGTTTCAAGAAGCATGTCACTATTCGGGAGCCTGTAGCGTCAAAATTCCATTTTCACGCACATCATTCTCTTAGAAGTTCATTTCGGAGCTTGTGTCTTGAAAGACCCAGTTTTCGAACATCAAAATCAATGTTTGGAGGCACAATAAGGTTTCAAGATGCAAGTCCCTATTCTACAATCAATACTATCAAAATATGATTTTGGCACACATCGTGCTCTTAGAACCTTGTTTTGGAGCTTATGCCTCAAAATCTTGTGTTTCAAAGCATCAAAATTGGTGTTAGGAGGCACACCAAGCTTTCAAGACACAAGTCCCTATTCGGGAGCCTGTAGTGTCAAAACGTGATTTTGATGCACATCGTGCTCTTAGAACCTCGTTTCAGAGTGTGGCACGAAAGCTCCAGTTTCAAAACATCAAAATCAATGTTTAAAGGCATAACAAGGTTTCAAGACACAAGTCCCTATTCTCAAGCTGATAGCATCAAAACACAATTTTGACAAACATGGTGTTCTTAGAACCTCATTCCGGACGTTGTGCCTTAAAAGCCTTATTTCTTGAGCATAAAAATTAGTGTTTGGAGGCAAAACAAGGTTTCAAGACACAAGTCCCAATTCCAGAATCGATAGCATCAAAACATAATTTTGATGTACATCATGCTCTTCGAACCTCATTTCAAAGCTTGTGCCTTGAAAGCCCTGATTTTGGAACATCAGAATCAATGTTTTGAGGCACAACAAGGTTTCAAGAAGCAAGTCCCTATTTGAGAGCCTGTAGCATCAAAATTCCATTTTGATCCACATCATTTTGGAGCATCAAAATCAATGTTTGGAGGCACAACAAGGTTTCAAGATGCAAGTTCTGATTCTGGAGTAGGTAGCGTTAAAATTTGATTTTGACGCACATCGTGCTCTTAGAACCTTGTTTTGGAGCTTATGCCTCAAAATCTTTAGTTTCTAAGCATCAAAATTGGTGTTTGGAGGCACAACAAGCTTTCAAGATGCAAGTCCCTATTTCAGAGCCTGTAGTGTCAAAACATTATTTTGATTCACATCATGCTCTTTGAACCTCATTTCGGAGCACATGTCTCGAAAGCTCAAGTTTCAAAACATCAAAATCAATGTTTAAAGGCACAACAAGGTTTCAAGACACAAGTCTGGATTCTCAAGCTGATAGCGTCAAAACAAGATTTTGACAAATATGGTGTTCTTAGAACCTCATTAGGGAGGTCGTGCCTCAAAAGCCTCGCTTTTGGAGCATAAAATTAGTGTTTGGAGGGCAAAAAGGTTGCAAGACACAAGTCCCAATTCCAGACTCGGTAGCGTCAAAACCCAATTTTGATGTACATCGTGCTCTTAGAACCTCATTTCGGAGCTTGTGCCTTGAAAGCCCTGATTTGGGAACATCAAAATCAATTTTTTGAGGCACAACAAGGTTTCAAGAAGCAAGTCCGTATTCCGGAGCCTGTAGCATCAAAATTCCATTTTGATGCACATCATTCTCTTAGAAGCTCATTTTGGAGCATCAAAATCAATGTTTGGAGGCACAACAAGGTTTCAAGATGCAAGTCCTGATTCTAGAGTCAATAGCGTCAAAATCTGATTTTGGCAAACATCATGCTCGTAGAACTTCATTTCAAAGCTTATGCCTCAAAAGCCCCAATTTCAAAGCATCAAAATCAGTGTTTTGAGGCACAACAAGGTTTCAAGATGCAAGCCCCGATTCTGGAGCTAGTAGAGTCAAAATTTGATTTTGACGCACATATGCTCTTAGAACCTTGTTTTGGAGCTTATGCCTCAAAATCTTTGGTTTTGAAGCATCAAAATTGGTGTCTCGAGGCACAACAAGCTTTCAAGACGCAAGCCCCTATTCCGCAGCCTGTAGTGTCAAAACATGATTTTGATGCACATCGTGCTCATAGAACCTCGTTTCAAAGAGTGTGGCTCGAAAGCTCCAGTTTCCAAACATAAAAAACTATGTTTAAAGGCACAACAAGGTTTCAAGACACTAGTCCCGATTCTCAAACTAATAGCATCAAAACACGATTTTCACAAACATGGTGTTCTTAGAACTTTGTTTTGAAGAATGTGCCTCAAAAGGCACATTTTTGGAGCATAAAAGTTAGTGCTTGTGCCTCGAAAGCCTCAATTTGGACCATCAAAATCATTGTTTTGAGGCATAACAAGGTTTCAAGATGCAAGCCCCGATTCTAGAGCGAGTAGCATCAAAATTCAAGTTTGATGCACATTGTTATCTTAGAACCCGATTTTAGAAATTTTGCCTCAACAGCCCCAGTTTTGGAGCATAATAATCGATGTTTGGAGGAAAAAGAAGGTTTCAATTTGCAAGTCCTTATTTTGGAGGCGGTTGTGTCAAAATTTTATTTTCATGCACATTTTTCTCTTAGAAACTTGTTTTGGAGCTTATGCCTCAAAATCTTCAGTTTCAAAGCATCAAAATTTTGTGTTTGGAGGCACAACAAGCTTTCAAGATGCAAGTCCCTATTCTGAGCACATCGTGCTCCTAGAACCTCGTTTCAGAGCATGTGGCTCGAAAGCTCTAGTTTCAAAACATCAAAATCAATGTTTAAAGGCACAACAAGGTTTCAAAACACAAGTCCCGATTCTAGAGTCGGTAGCGTCAAAACGCAATTTTGATGTACATCGTGCTCTTAGAACCTCATTTCGGAGCTTGTGCCTTTAAAGCCCTGATTTTTGAACATCAAAAGCAATGTTTTGAGGCACAACAAAGTTTCAAGAACCATGTTTGGAGGCACAATAAGGTTTCAAGATGCAAGTCCCGATTCTACAGTCAATAGCATCAAAATATGATTTTGGCACACATCGTGCTCTTAGAACCTCATTTTGAAGCTTGAAACTCGAAGGCCCGAGTTTCAGAGGATCAAAATTAGTTTTTTGAGGCACAACAAGGTTTCAAGATGCAAGCCCTAATTTTTGAGGTGGTTGCCTCAAAATTTAATTTTAACGCACATCGTGCTCTTAGAACCTTGTTTTGGAGCTTATGCCTCAAAATCTTCGATTTCGAAGCATGGAAATTGTTGTGCCTCCACACATTGATTTTGATGCTCTAAAACTAGGTCTTTCGAGGCACAAGGTCCGAAATGAGCTTCTAAGAGAATGATGTGCGTCAAAATTCTGCATCTTGAAACCTTGTTGTGCCTCCAAACATTGATTTTGATGCTCTAAAACTAGGTTTTTCGAGGCACAAGCTCCGAAATGAGCTTCTAAGAGAATGATGTGTGTCAAAATAGAATTTTGATGCTATAGGCTTCGGAAGAGGAACTTGCTTCTTGAAACCTTGTTGTGCCTGAAAACATTGATTTTGATGTTCCAAAATCAGGACTTTTAAGGCACAAGCTCTGAAATGAGGTTCTAAGAACATGATGTACATCAAAATTGCGTTTTGATTATATCGATTCTAGAATTGGGACTAGTGTCTTAAAACCATGTTGTGCTTCGAAACACTAATTTTTATGCTCCA